>NC_141034.1:51142500-51232500 GCF_052040795.2 Danio rerio
AAGAGCAACCGACTTCCATTGCAAATAATCGCCGGTTCAATCCCAGCTCAAAACGGAATTGGGGACAGTAGGATCAGTGGGTTACACTTGGGGGCTCGTCCGGGATGGGATTGAGATACATGGGGGTGAGTGTAACGGAGGTCAGCTAGTGAAGTCCTATGCAGGTAAACCTCACTCCTCTGACATCTAAATGTGCTCCAGCGGCAGACGCTAGAGGTCATAGCCTTAAGCCTCCTTGTTAGGCTCTCATACAAAGAATAATTTTAAGCTCTGACATGCACACAATTATTAAACTTAAAATTACCACAGAACCATAAAAGAGCATCAGTTTAGAAATACCAACATCCCCTCATGTATTTCTCCATTCCCCTAAATGCACATTTTAAGACAAGGCATTCAAATTACCAAGCTTAGAGCTTATATACACACACGTTTACCTTAATTAAAGACCTTAATGGTTATGCACAGTACACCAGTGCACGGTTATTAAAAAAAGACAACTAAATTCATTTTAAATCAAGTACACCCAGGCCAGCTAATGGAAAGATCTGTCTGAATGAAATGACTCCATCAGACAGCTACAGTGGTATCTGTGAACATCCTCAGCCTATGTAAAATTAGCTCTGTGATTGACAGAGCTCTGATGCTAACAGACGGCGTTTAGGCCAACATTGCCATCAAGCAGCAAAATCGCCCAGTGACAGATCACAAGCCCTCTCAGATGTTTACAATTAGGGCTGTCGACTTCAGGCAGCGTCACATTGCATAGTGGCCGACCCTGGAGACCTTTAGTCCTGCGTCCCGCATTGGAGAAGTGCTGTTTTTCCAGCATGGAAGAAACGGCCTCGTCTGCTGTGTTTTGGGAGTGAGTCAGTGGCCTATTACGACCTGCCGTCTTACTCATCGTAACTGAGGGATCAGTTTTGACAACGGTGATCGTTTTTTTCCATTCAATAAAGCAGGAGGCAGATGTGCTCCAACACAGCTGGTTATTAGCCGAACACTATCAGCCGTGACACATACACACATTACTTCTGGCTAACACTCTTCCCCTTGTTTTCTACCAGCGATTGTGTGTTGCGAGGGAATTTGTGCGATTAAAATCTATATAGGACTGCTACCACTTGGTTTTTAGCCACATCTGTAAGCTTTATTTAGCTATGTTTCTATCCATCTATTTGTATGCACATTTTGGTATATGCCAGAGTTGGATAAACTTTCTATCTGATGAGGAAAAAAATGGCATAAACTACAATGAAAGCACATTTAATGAATAAACTGCAGAATGTGCATTAAAAAAGTCATGTGATTTTTGTATTACCAGATTATGTGATGAAATTTATGGACATTTATGAACAATCCAGTGGACTGACCACATTGTAAAACATCTAGAATGTTATTAAATCCCTCAGCCAAAGTTTGTCATCACAGTGGTTTAGTATTATTCATTCAATCAGTCATTCCTTTCTTTTCGGCTTAGACCCCTTTTTATTCAGGGGTTGCCACAGCGGAATGAACCGCCAACCTATCCAGCATACATAGATATATACACTAGATGTCGCCTGGCCTATTGTTGTCTATTGGACGGAATGCGTCAATAGCGCCGCCATCTTGCTACAGGGTAGCGCTCCTTTGAAATGAATGCGGGACCAAAGTACAGTGGAGGACTGTGGCCATGCAAAGCCAGAGATATACACATATACACATATATCTATGATCGGGAGTTTTCCTGGATGTTAGTATGTAATTTTTTTTTTCTAATTATGAAAATTATAATTTTACATCACTTTTCTACATTGATGGATCAGTGACCGCACGGGCATTCCTGACAAAAAGCTTGTGTTTGTGTGTACAGAAATGTACTATTCACCCTCCCTGTTAAATTTAATCTAATCCATGTCCTGAAACACACCTGCTCTCCTGCTTTCACTTCTCATACTGACGGAGGGAGCGATTCGTTTGTGAATGATTCCCCCGAACGACTCTTTCACTAACGTTAGCCGACAATAATACAAGTTTCTGGCAGCGCAGCATCTCGTTGTCATATTTCTTTTGCATTGTTTGCAGATTTTATTCAACAAAACTAGCATAAGCTGAGTGTTTAGTGCGCGTTGGAGCTGCTTTGCCGTATGGTGAATGCAGTAAGTGACTGTTATCATCAATAACGTTACCTGATTAGCACAAAAGTTCAGAACATACAAAAACAGAAAAAACGTAATATTACCTATGAAATGTTCTGCCTTTGTGCTTTGTTTTCTTTGTTTGCTCGTTACTACACCCTAAGACAGCGATAAAGTCCCGCATCCTCACGTAATAACACTGTCTTGACTAGTGTGGTTGAATGACATTTGTCCTGGGAGCACTGTACCAATGTGGCGGCGATATTGACGCATGCTGAGGGTCCCTATGCGATATCTAGTGTATATATCTATGTCCAGCATATGTTTTACGCAGCTGATGCCCTTTCAGCTGCAACTTATCACTGGGAAACACACATACACTCCTATTAACACACATACACTATGGTCAATTTAGTTTACCCAATTCACCTGTAGCCCATGTCCTTGGACTGTGGGGGAAACAAGAGCACGTCATGTCAGGAGGAGGTGTGGATTATTTTAGCCAAACTGCAACATGGTCATCTTCTGGAAATATTAGCAACAATCCATCAAGTAATGTTTTTCACTCTCTCTCTCTCTCTGTTGGTAAAGCGCTGTCAACAAATATTTTCCTCCACATTCCAAAATGCACAGCGCATCAGCCTACGGCAGCTGGATTAGTCCAAAAAGGCGCAGTAAATTTTGCGATTGGGTCTGTTTTAAGCTGGATTCATACTTTCGCCTGGCGCCGCATCACGCACCTTCGCTGACTGCGCGCACACCTCGCGAAAAGGGTGAGGCTTTTATACTTGACGTGTTCGCCATTGTGATATTCTTTAAAACGACGGGGCTGACCGTAAAGTCAGATGGATCAGGAACTGAACATAAAGTCAGACGGATAAACAGAGAAGTAGAACGTTTCCAGAACTATATTTATTCATTCATTTTCTTGTCGGCTTAGTCCCTTTATTAATCCAGGGTCGCCACAGCAGAATGAACCGCCAACTTATCCAGCAAGTTTTTACGCAGTGGTTGCCCTTCCAGCCGCAACCCATCTCTGGGAAATATCCACACACACATTCACACACACACACACTATGGACAATTTAGCCTACCCAATTTACCTGTAACGCATGTCTTTGGACTGTGGGGGAAACTGGAGCACCCGGAGGAAACCCACGCGAAGGCAGGGAGAACATGCAAACTCCACACAGAAACACCAACTAAGCCGAGGTTCAAACCAGCGACCTTCTTGCTGTGAGGCGACAGCACTACCTACTGCGCCACTGCCTCTCCTCCAGAACTATATTATTAATATAATTTAAAAATTTTGAAATAATAATTTTTATTGTTTTTATAAATTATTTTCATGATTATAAGGATTTTTATGACCATTCAAGCATTTTTTAATCAAACGTAGATGAATCACTTGCTTTTGTTCATATCAGTTTTACCTAATAAAGTTTATCAAAATATTAATGACTACAAAACATAGGTTACTCTGTTGCCATAGGTTATGGCAATAATAAAAGCAAAAAAGAACACTTACTGGCTAGTTTCTGTCCTATACTTATGCTAAAAAGGCAATAATGGTCCAACATTCCTGACCATTATCATTAAAAAGCCTAGAAAAACAGGCCATCGGTATATTGTAAACTGATAGGTTCCAAATATTCCTTTCCAGCTATCAAAGAAATAATTTGTTCCTTAATTTTAGTTTTGTAATAATTAAATTGTTTTAAATTCAAAATTGCAATATAAACATCAGTGTTAAACCTTTGACTGGTGGAAAAACATAATTCGGTAATTGTGTACCTAGTCTCCACTTTTGCCATGACCTCTTTTGTCTTTAAAGGGTCACAAAACACCAAAACACATTTTTTTTGAGCTGTTGACAGTCGTATATGTGTCCCACACTGCTAAAAACACTATTAGGACACCTATATTTCACTAAAAAGTGTAAATTGGTTGTTTTTGCATTATTTCAAGCAAATTCGTACTTCCGGTTTGAAACGAATTTTTGAATCTGCGTCACGGCCATGACATAATAGCGTTGTATTCCAGCGTGCAGACTGGACGTCTGTGCCAGAGTGTGTCTTATTACGTCTTACAGTGTGTTGCATTAATGCATGAGTAAGGCTTGGTTCAAACCAATCAGCGCGCTCTATTGTGCAACTTCATTAATATTCATTACTGTCAGAGTGTAGACGGCAGAGACGCCACGTTGTGTTGGCAAAACAAGCGTGAAGTGTTGCTTTTATAGTTTGCTGCAGTTAAGTTTTGTTTTCATTTTCTCTCTGTGAGAGCTCAGACTCACGTGTGGATTAACAGTGTACGCGACGCGCGACAACAATAACTTACGTGTCTAAGGAGGATTATTGTTTACCTGAGAGCTGTTCTCATCTGCAAACGCTGAGATCCAGATTCGCTTGTAGTCTCCTCTTAATAGAGACGCGGCTCTAGTTGCTGGTGATTGTCCTGTCTCTACAGATTTGGTAAGTGAGCGACCAGTGCTCTTTGTTTATTCAGTTCGTATTTTATTCGTATCAAACAAACTATTGCACCGAGTGTAAACAAGTTAGCACTAACAGTTACAATTAAACTATAACCTCGTGTTGGATTTTGTGAGCGGAATAACACACGCGGCTTTCTGACACTACCTGCCGTGTGCATTTAAGTTTCCGGGATATGCTGAGGTTTTTTTTCTCTCATTCGCCGTGCGGTATCAAACACTGCATGAAAAATACACGCTTAGAGCAGTTCCTCGAATCAAATATCTCGTTTGTCGCGAGGGACATGAATGAATTCCCTGAATGAAAGAGCCAAACTGCAGTTAAAGTCCACCATTTAATAATTTGGCAAATAATTCGACTACAGATGTCCATGTAAACACAGTCACATTAACCGCTGTGGTTGTGTGTTTTGACTCTGAAATTCAGCGCGCCCAAATAGACACTCCCATACCAAGCCTCTTTTCTTCCTTCGACACTCCCCCCTAAACAGAGCTGGACACGCCCACTTTTCTGACTTTTTCCAAAGTAGAGGTGTGAAAACACCCTGCTGAAACGAGGGGGTTTCATGGCCCTTTAACAAACTCATCCCTCTGCATTTTCTAGCCAAGAATTATTGATCATCTGGTTATTTCTATGATCAGGGATCATAAAGGTGTCTGTACAGTCCTACTGTTTCAGACAAAATCTCCTCAAAGTGAATCATATTCAACTCAAATCAAATGAGGTGCTGTGCGAACTGTTCGCTCGAGTCTCAAAAAATAAAAAATAAATAAAAATCATCGCTCCGCTGGTCGAAATCATGTCACAAGCACCCAAAGTGAACCTCCACAAACTCTGCAATCATGTCACATTCGCCATACACACTCAATCGAACTAGCGGACATGCAGAGTATAAACCAGGCTTTAGTTTAGATCATATTCTCACCACAAACGAAGCGCTCCATGGTTCGTTTGAAAGCATACCGACACCAACTCCTCCAGGTCTTTTTTGGTCCGCTTTTGGTGCGTACTCGAGTACGATTGATACATTCCCACCTGCCCAAACGCACCGCACCAAGAAGGAAAACAAACTCTAGTGCGATTCAACCTCAGTCAGTGTAGATAAACGGAAAACAGGAAACTGTTCATCAATAGATATGTTTTACAGCGTAGGCTAAAATAATCAAATCTCATTTTGAGAATCCTCTTTTTATGCCAGACCTTGATAATGTTCATGTATATTTGTTCAGTATCTTCTCTTTGCAGCAATATGACATCACAATGTGGAGCATCACTGTAGTGCTGATTGAAATCCCAGCACTCTCTGAGTCCCCTTACAGTTCAATATCTCTGTGCAGCTCATTGACGGGCGCTCTTGAGCTCAGCTTATCAAACAGTGTTTGTATCAGCAGGTGTCGACTGCTCTCTTTCACTGTTCATTGATCCAACATCCACTCCAATGTCTGCCTGCTGCTGAGGTCAATGGATCTACAGTCACCACCAGCGACCTGTGACCTCAGGTTAGGTCCTTGTGAATAACACAGAGGGAGAACTGAAGTTTTAAGTACAAATGAAATCAAATGTAACCATATTGATTTTGTTAGCTCACACTGCTAGTTTTTTGGTGAACAATCTGTGCATGTCATTAAAAAAAATTGTTGCACTCGTAATCTAAAATTACAATCTTAAAAATCACTCCTTGTTTGTTTTTTAATTGAGCTCTTAGATTAGGTCTGACTGAGGTATTGGGCGTGGCTAACATAATTAGCCACGCCTCTCCAAGAGTCAGTTTTGACAACAAATCGAGATGGTGAGGAGAAGCTTAGGGTTAGGATGTAATAACTCTCCCCAAATGCTTTTTCTGAACGTTATGAATGAAAAGCCTATATACTACATCCAATCAGCTTGCAGTAGAAAAAAAACAAGCAACGCCCACTGCTTTTTAGTTTAATATAAATTTTTCTAGGAACTGCATCACAATATGAAAAAATAAATATTGGTCACAGCTTCTAATTCATGCGGACTTTAAAGGGATCATTCACCCACTGTAACCTTGCACACCTGTAACCATTGACTTGCATAAGACAAATACTATGGAAGTCAATGGTTACAGGTTTTTCTAAATTTTTCTAAATATCATCTTTTGTATTTAACAGAATAAAAAAACTCATAAAGCGAGTAAAGGGGGAGTAAAAAATGACAGAATGTTCATTTTTGGGTGAACTTTCCATTTAAGAAATGTGTTAAATATGGACCATAGCAAACACTGATTGAACCCTTGTTATGGTCATGACCACATGTGCAATCATTAAATAATTAATGATTATGATTAGAATTCTTATGAAAGAAATTAGTTTAGTAGGATGCATTTCATTGATCAGAATTAACATTATAAAAAACTAAATGGTTATAAAGGATTTTGATTTCAAATAAATGCTCTTTTCAGTTTAAGCAGAAATATTAAGCAGCATTTTTCAAAGTTAATAATAATAGTAAATGTTTATTAAGAAGAAATATTAAAGGATTATACTCATTTACATTTTACATTTAGTCATTTAGCAGACGCTTTTATCCAAAGCGACTTACAAATGAGGACAAGGAAGCAATTTACACAACTAAGAGCAACAATGAATAAGTACTAAAGGCAAGTTTCAGGTCTGTAAAGTCTAAGAAGGGAAGTGTTAGTAGTTTTTTTTTTTTTTTTTTTTTTTTTTTTTTTTTTTTTTTTTTGTACAATTAGTGTGATATTCAAAGAGGCAATTGCAGATTAGGAAGTGAAGTGGAGACTAAATAGTTGAGTTTTTAGTCGTTTCTTGAAAATAGCGAGTGACTCTGCTGTTCTGATGCAGTTAGGGAGTTCATTCCACCAACTGGGCAGATTGAGCGTGAGCGTTCGCGAAAGTGATTTTTTCCCTCTTTGGGATGGAACCACGAGGCGACGTTCATTCACAGAACGCAAGTTTCTGGAGGGCACATAGATCTGCAGAAGTGAGTGCAGATAAGAAGGTGCTAGGCCAGAAGTCACTTTGTAGGCAAACATCAGAGTTTTGAATTTGATGCGAGCAGCAACTGGCAGCCAGTGCAAACGGACTAGCAGCGGAGTGACATGTGCTCGTTTAGGTTCATTGAAGACAACCCGTGCTGCTGCATTCTGGAGCAGTTGAAGAGGCTTGATAGAGTTAGCTGGAAGCCCAGCTAGTAGAGAGTTGCAGTAATCCAGTTTGGAGAGAACAAGAGCTTGAACAAGGAGTTGAGCTGCATGTTCAGATAAGAAGGGTCGGATCTTTCTGATGTTATAGAGTGCAAATCTGCACGATCGAGCAGTTCTAGAAATGTGGTCAGAGAAGTTTAGTTGGTCATCAATCGTTACTCCAAGGCTTTTCACCATTTTGGATGCAGTAATGGTTGCCCCATCCATCTGGATTGAAAAGTTATGGTGTAGAGTCGGGTTGGCAGAAACTATAAGCATTTCCGTTTTTGCGAGGTTCAGCTGAAGATGATGATCTTTCATCCAGTGTGAAATATCCAACAGGCAGGCTGAGATACGAGCTGGAACGGAGGGATCATCAGGATGAAAAGAGAGGTATAGCTGGGTGTCATCAGCATAGCAGTGGTAGGAGAATCCATGTCTCTGGATGACTGGTCCTAGAGATGATGTGTAGATGGAGAAGAGAAGTGGCCCAAGAACAGAGCCTTGAGGTACCCCAGTGTTTAGATGCTGTAGGTTGGACACCTCTCCCCTCCAAGACACCCTGAATGACCTGTCAGAGAGGTAAGATCTGAACCATTGTATAACAGTGCCCGCAACGCCCAGTGACTCAAGCGTAGATAGCAGGATCTGGTGGTTGACAGTGTCAAAAGCAAGTAACAGTGCTGAAAATACAGCTTTCTGATTAAAGGAATAAAATACAATTTAAAGTACATTAAAATAAAATTATTTTAAATTGTAGTATTATCATTCTTTTTATTGCACTCTTACATTAAACACTGAAAAACACTGATTAATAATTAATATTAATAACAATTGATAATAATTATTTTTTATGTATTGTTATTATTATTATTATTATATAATTTAAAGTGTAGTAAAATAAAAGGTATTTTATATTATTATTATTATTATTATTATTATTATTTACTCTTTTCTTACATTAAAAACCTGAAAAACATTTATTGATAATTTATATAATTAACAATGAATAAATAATAATAATAATTTATGTGTTATTATCATTATTATTATAAAAATATAGCAAAATAAAAGTTATTTTGCTATATTTTACATTACAATTTAAAATAACTTTTATTTTGCTATATTTTTATAATAATAATAATAATAATAATTTATGTGTTATTATTATTATTATAAAAATATAGCAAAATAAAAGTTATTTTAAATTTTAGTATTATTGTTATTTTTTATTGTATGCTTACATTTAAACACGAAAAACATCATAATAAAATCTAATAATAATAAATAATAATTATTATTATTTTATTTATTCATCATCATTATTATTGTCATCAATCATCATCAACATCTACATAATTATTATTATTATTATTATTATTGTTGTTGTTGTTGTTGTAATAAAAACTATTATTAATAATAGTAATTATTATTATTTATTTATTTTATTTTTTCATTGCAACATTTTTGAGTCAGAATATCTTATAAAACCACAGCATGTCAAATTAAACACAAAATAACAAATCGATGTTATTATGTGTTTTTATAACAATATTTCACAGCTACATAATCTATTATCATTTTATTCTTATATGTGCCCTATCTTAGAAATCCCAATCACCAAAAACATTCAACAAAATCCTTTCAGTCCACATAATAAAGACAATGTCGAAAGGCCTTTCCATTATTCTCTGAAAACAAGATATCGAGCATAAAGCTTGAGATAACACAGACCAAATATCGAGTTAGCATGTAGCGTAATTACTTTACACTGTCATTGTTTTAATTACTTTGATATAAGCTAATTACGAAGGAGCATTAATGGCCGCTCACAGCATTATCAGTATCTCCAGCAGGACTCCGAGTTATAGGATTTCATTTATCTGCAAGGCAATCTGCACTGTCACAATCAATACCAAATCTGATCGCCCATTTGCACTAATTAACCCTATTTAATGGCTCAGCAGCTCTTGCAAACACTATCAGGAAAAATTGTGTGTTCAGGGTTGTGATGTGCAGAAGTTGGAAATAACATGGTAACACCTTAGAATAACTATCCGTTACAACTAGTTAATAAACCATTAACAAACTGATAGTGAATGGGTTATAATTGACTTGTTAAAGAATAGTTAATAGTTTGTTAATTATTTATAACTGTGCCTTATAGATAACTTACAAGCTGTTAGTTAACAAGCTATAAATGACTTGTTAACTTCATTTACATCCTGAGGAGGTCACCAGGAGATACAGGAAAATCCTTAAGGCGTACAAGAAAGCGGAGTGTAGCATATCAAAAGGTTGATGTTGACCGAAACACCATCTTCGCTGATGCCCTGATCTGTGAGCTAGCCCCGAAGAAATACAGAGAGTTGCTGGTTGCTCATACACGGCAGCAACGACTTCAGAACTTTGCAAAAAATTTTTTGGAAGTGTTCAATAATCAAGCATGATGGTGCCCTAGAGCAGTTTGGTTGTAGCTCGGGTCTGGTATACTTAGGCCCCGTTTACACTAGTGCGTTTTAGTTTTAAAACGGCATTCAAGATCAAAAACAATCCGCGTCCACACTAGCGTTTCACCTAGCATCTCTGAACATATCCCCGTCCACACTACGCCACCAAAAACGTATATCACGTGACCATTCGCGCACTCTGGGCATGAGCGTTCTGGTATAAACAGGAAGCATGCGTCTTGCACGGCATTGGGTATTGTTAGTCAACAAACGCCGGTTGAACATTAAACGTGATGGCAAAGAAAGCAAGAGAGGTATTTTTGTGGACAGACGACAAGGTCGAGTTGTTACTAAACGTAACAAATGAATAACTGCACAATGGCGCCTAAAACAGACAATAGTGCAAACAATGCTCCCATTTCTGTGTCCATGTTGTTGTTTACAGTACTGTCTTCCAGTAGCGTTAAAGCCATGTGTTATTGTCATGTGATAGGGGGGGGTGACAAATAAAGGAAGGATTCGCAATGACACAAAAGCCCCAATCAGGTAGCGAATCTCAGTAGCCTCCGTTTTCAGATGTCTCAGTTTTTCCTCATCCACACTGAGACAGAGCAGCAGCGTTTCAGAATAAAAACGGCCTCTCTAGCGTGTCCAAAATGCTCCGTTTTCGGCGCTCGAGAACTCCGGTGTAGTGTGGACGGATGGTGTAATCGTAGCAAAACTTATGCGTTTTAAAACGAAAATGCATTAGTGTAAACGGGGCCTAAGGTGGGTCCAAAGTGTGATTAAAAACATGTTTGTAAAAATAATGACAATGGCTAGATTTTTATTTATTTTGTTGTCATGTTTAGCACAAAAAGTGCCCAAACCTAATGGGTTTGTATTCTGGTATACTGCTGTTCTGCCATGTGTAGGCCCACACGGAATCTGAGCACGCAGAATTCCGCAGATTTTCCCGCATAATTCCACAGAATTCTGCAGATTTTTAGCCCATCATTAATTCTGTTTATCTACTTGAGTAAATGTGTAAATCTAAATTTATTCAGTTTTTTAATTAATTACAGCAATATTATTGACTATTATGGAAATGTTTATCTGATTTATGCACAACACAGTTTGTTAAGTAATATGTTCTGTCTTTGAGTAAAGATATTATATGAGAGACTTGCTTTGTTTACCAAATGAAATGAATCTAATCGTATTTGCATTTTAAACATTGAATAAAAGTTATAAAGGTATTACGTTTTATTTCATGTATTAAGGTTTTAGTTATGATATACCTCTAGATACTCCCAAAAGAATTCCACAGAAATCTGCAGATTTGTACCAAAATTTTCCGCAGAAATAGCAAAAAACGTCTGCAGATTCTGTTTGGCCCTGGCCATGTGATAGCTCAGTATGTGTGTTTCTATACATTAAACACAATGTTCAACATTTCATATGAGGAGTTTCTTTGGTAAAATACAGCACACAGAAAAGCCTATGAGTGGAATAAGGTTAAGGTACAAATATTTTATATTTTAAATATCACATCAAATTTCTGTAGATGGAACTTGCTCCATCCATTTGCTGTTCTACAAAGTTTCACTGGTATTAGTAGATGGTTACCAAATTATGAACAACTGATCAGTAAAGTGTGAGTGAATATAATAGTTAAGCGTTAGTTATTAGCTTATGTATGTTATTGGGACGTTATTCTATAGCTGCAACTATTTCTCATTTACTAACAGTTAATAAATGAAAAATAGTTGCAACTTTAGAATAACGTCCCAATAACATACAGTATATTAACTGATCTTTAACAAGTCCAGCAAGTAATTTACTATCAGCTTGTTCATTATCTATTACAAATTTACTAGGTACTGTATAGTTATACAGTGTTTCCTCCAGGATTTTTTCCAACTGTGGCGGCAGGCCTTTTTGTTTTTTACACAGGTCAACCTGTGGTGTTATTTTAATGACAAATGTCGTGAGCGCAGTATTACTAGTCGAGATTGCTATTATGTAATAGCCTACAGCATGCAGATCTCTTTGCATGCGCGCCAATTTCCTCTGCTCGTGCACAACAGTTCTTGCACGCCCCCTCAAATACAAGCCGCTTCAAGAGCGCGCAGATCTTGTGCGCTCTCAATTAAATGTTGCTTAAGTGCGATTTAGTGCGTTTATGTAACGAGTGTGTCTCCGGCATTTATTAGATTTGCTAGGAATATTTATGAATGTCTCCAATAAACCTACAGAGCGGTATTAATGCGTCCTGAAGTGAAGTGAAATGGCTATACGTTGTGTTTGCTGCCCCTTATCAGTCAGTCAGCACGTAATCTTAAAGGGTTAAACAAATGACGCACAGCACTACTACGGTTACAGAAAAGTTTGCGCTGTTATAATTCACTTACCCTTTAATATGTTTTGGTGCGATTATTACCCGCTATTAAAAAAAATAAATGTTTTGAATGAAAAGCTGTCATGTAGCCGTGGCGGGATCAATTTTGGCGTGGCGCCCCGCCATGGAAGAATGAATATAGCTGAAACCATGTTATAAATCATTAAAATACAAGTAATTTATAACGTGTAAACTAACAGCTTATCTGTTGACTATCTATAAGGCACAGTTATTAATAATTAACAAACTATTATTTAAGTCATTTATAACTCATTAACTAACAGTTTATTAATGATCTATTGTTTAGTTATAACAGATAATAAATATATATTTTTGTCACTTAATATATTTAGAAATAAAAAGATAATACATGAGGGGCGAAGCAGTGGCGCAGTAGGTAGTGCTGTCACCTCACAGCAAGAAGTTTGCTGGGTTGAGCCTCGGCTCAGTTGGTGTTTCTGTGTGGAGTTTGCATGTTCTCCCTGTTTTCGCGTGGGTTTCCTCCACAGTCCAAAGACATGCAGTACAGGTGAATTGGGTAGGCTAAATTGTCCGTAGTGTATGAGTGTGTGTGTGTGAATGTGTGTGTGGATGTTTCCCAGAGATGGGTTGCGGCTGGAAGGGCATCCGCTGTGTAAAAACTTGCTGGATAAGTTGGTGATTCATTCCGCTGTGGCAACCCCAGATTAATAAAGGGACTAAGCAGACAAGAAAATGAATGAATGAATGAAGATAATACATTTAAAATCATGTAAAATAATGCAACAATTCTAAATGTGCTAAAATGTTAAATATTTTGCCTTCTCTTGATTTTTCCATTGTTTTAAGCATTTTTATTTAATATTTTTTCCCCTAGCATAAAAATTTAGACTACTAATTTTTGGACTGTTATCGTAAATAATTATGTTAGACTTGTTCCAGTAATTTAAAAGAGAGATTACCGAGGGCTATAATAATATATCCTGAGCACTGTATTTATATATTAAATATACTGTACAATAGTTCCCCATCCATGTGATTTGCATTCAAAGTGATGCATCTGTGCACCCCTGTTGTGCCGTTCTTATACATTTATTTATTTATTTTTTTGCTCTTGACTGATTGATGGAAAAAAAAGCTGTTGGGTTTCAAAGACATAGATCATGTTTGATAAAGATGACATATAACACTGCAGCCACGGTAGAGAGAGAGAGAGAGTGTGGGCTATAGATCAGTAATCTGTAGCTGACATAGAAAATGAGAGGTTTCTGCCTTCAGTGCTGATTGTAGCTGTCTAGCACGCTACGGCTGATAGTGAGCTTTGATGTACAGCGTGCCGATCAGTCCTTCAGGACCTCAGGTGAACTAACATGGGCGTCTGCATGGGTTGCCTGAAGATAAAGCCGTATTGATTGGAGCGTCTAAAGGGATTCATCAATGTGCCAATGGTGGCTCTCGACCCAGTCACCGCTCCGCAGGGGCCAAGCAGCTCAGATTTATGGCAGATCTCGGAGCTTAGAGAGACAACAACGTCCCATATCCTCGGTAAATAACAGTAGCAGCTGCTTTTTTTTTACAACGCATGTTGTACACAGAGCAAGTAAACAACGAAATGTGGATTCTCAGTATTTAAGTAATTTCCATACATTAATGCTACCGACCCGCCCTCCTGTGATTTTTTTTCTTTTTAGATATTTCCCATATGATGTGTAACAGAACAAGGAATTTTTTTACAGTATTTGCTCTAATTTTTCTTCTTCTAATGATACACTTATTTTAATGTTCTGAGGGAGTCCCCAGTAAATGATTCATTAATTCAAATTTCTTGTTCAGAGTGAGTCTCTAGTATTGATTCACTGATTCAAATGATCCATTCAGAATGAGTGTCCAGAAAATGATTCACTGATTAAAATTTTCCATTTAGAGTGAAGGTGCGTTTGGCTTCATGCAGCATTGAGCAGATCGATCGAAATCTGTCTTAAAGCGGTGCATGCTGGTCAGAAATTTTGTCTGGATTGATGCTGCGTCGACGCCATGTGACTGTCACATGTGGCATCAAAGTACTGCGACAGCGCTCTGAGATCAGACGACCGATTCAGCTGGTGCAGCACCTAAAGAGCGACTGCTGGAGCTGCGATGACGGCACTGACATTACACGATTGGCCGAGTTCACCGCATGACAACAACCACGTGTTTCAGGTTTATTATTGGACTTACGATTCACAAATTTCAAAACAAACAAATAACTTTTTGTACCATCTCTATTTTGTACACATCATGCTTATTAAAAAAATGCATCGTCCATTGCGATGTTTCACATTAGACATCATACGATGCCACCACGACCAGCCTGAACAAGGCAGGATGGATCCATGCTTTCGTGTTATTGATGCCTAATTCTGGCCCTATCATGCTAATGTTGCTGCAGAAATCTCATATCAAATCTGCAGACTCATCAAACCAGGCAACGTTTGTCCACTCTTCTATCGTTCCATTTTGGTGAGCCTGTGCGAATTGTAGCCTCAGTTTCCTGTTATTAGCTGACAGGAGGGGCACCTGGTGTGGTTTTTTGCTGCTGTAGCCCATCTGCCTCAAGGTGAGACGTGTTGTGTGTTCAAAGATGCTCTTCTGCATACCTCGGTTGTGACAAGTGGTTATTTAAATTACTGTTGCCTTTCTATCAGCTCATTCTGGCCATTCTTCTCCGACTTCTGATGTCAACAAGGCATTTGAGCCCACAGAACTGCCGCTCACTGGATATTTTCTCCATTTCTGACCATTCTCTGTGAACCCTAGAGATGGTTGTGCGTTAAAATCCCAGTAGATCAGCAGTTTCTGAAATACTCAGATCAGCCCATTTGGCACCAACAACCATGCCATTTAAAGTCCCTTAAATCCCCTTTCTTCCCCATTCTGATGCTCAGTTTGAACTGCAGCAGATCGTCTTGACCATGTCTACATGCCTAAATGCATTGAGTTGTTGCCATGTGATTGGCTGATTAGAAATTGGCGTTCACGAGCAGTTGGACAGATGCACCTAATAAAATCACAAGTGAGTGTAGATTACATTATCAACAAGACCTGTACCAATTTTGGTCTTTTAGTATAAAATCTTTAGGACATTACTGCTTGTTAAAATCCTGGTAAAAATGAACAGCGGCCAATGGCAGTCATCAAATGAATAACCCTATCATCTAACTGAGTTCAATGCTCAACAAACACCACCTTCCAGTGGTTTTTGGGTTGCGCTCAACAGTCAGTTTCACAATAGCTTAAAATGATTATATTATTTGGACTCAGTGTGTGTCAGCTTTAATAGTACTACGAAAGCTATCGGCATCTCTGTTTTGAATGGCATTGCGCTGAAGGCAGCCTAATCGTTCATGCAGCATGGAAGTGGTGTAAATTGTCCTTATATATCCACACATCTGCGAACTGACATTTAAAAAGTCCTCAGCCAGGCAGACTCCATTTAGACTCACCTTTCAGGACTCATGAAATGTACACAAGGTCTTTGATGAGCTGTGTGTGGGCAATCAAGCGCAGGGTTTGTACAACTGCTGTTGAACTCCTTCCACCTACATATCAGTGACAGCCGCCGACAGATCTCAGGGAATACTAACGAAGTAAACAAGCCGAAAGCGCGGTAGAAATGGCAGTCAACATGTAAACAGTTCATGCATCAATTCATGATACCTTATTTTAGTAAACGGCAAAAGCATAAACAACATCTATGGGTGTTTATTTTAGCAAGCTGTTCTCGTCTGCTCATCCTTGTTCTGCTGTTGTTTTACGAACAACTGAATGTTGGGGATGTTTAGGTTTGTTGTAATGTTAAGATCTGAATTATGCAAATGCATGCGGGAGATGAGAACTGATGCCCTTCAAAAATCATTTATGACAAACCGAATTGAATTAAACTGAAAATAGCTACAGTTGAAGTCAGAATTATTAGCCCCCTGAATTATTAGCCCATCGTTTATTTTTTTTCCCCAATTTCCGTTTAACGGAGAGCAGATTTTTTAAACACATTTCTGATTTATTTTATCTCTGCCATGATGACGGTAAATAATATTTGACTAGATATTTTTCAGCTTAAAGTGACATTTAAAGGCTTAACTAGGTTAATTAGGTTAACTAGGCAGGTTAGGGTAATTAGGCAAGTTATTGTATAACGATGGTTTGTTCTGTAGACTGTCGGGAAAAAATAGCTTAAAGGGGCTAATAATTTTGACCTAAAATGGTGTTAAAAAAATTTAAAACTGCTTTTATTCTAGCCGAAATAAAACAAATAAGACTTTCTCCAGAAGAAAAAATATTATCAGACATACTGTGAAAATGTCCTTGCTTTGTTAAACATCATTTGAGAAATATTATTAGGGAGGCAAATAATTCTGATGTCTACTGTATATAAATGTGTATTTGAATGAATGTCACTGACTTTTTACTAGTTTATTTTACAAACAGTATTGAGCTGCATGCATTTTCAACTGTAATAATAATAATAATACATCTTTCATGTGCAACAAATCAATTATTACCACCAATGAATGCAGAAAATTCATCACAACAAAAATAATGTAAAAATATTTATGTTATTACTGTATGTCTACACGACCTGACAAAAGCCTTATTGTTGATCCCAGTTGTAAGAGCAACAAATAACTTGACTTCTAGATTTTTCCAATGAATCATCTGTTGAACTGCATCCCAATCCTCACAAATACTGCAGAAAACCTATTGAAACCCACATGGACCCAAGATTCTAATAGAAATCAGTCAAGTTTGGTGAAGAAAAAAAATCATGGTTTGGGGTTACATTCAGTATTGGGGGATGCGAAAGATCTGCAGAGTGGATGGCAACATCAACAGCCTGAGTTATCAAGACATTTGTGCTGCCCATTACATTACAAGCTACAGGAGAGGGTAAATTCTTCAGCAGGATAGTGCTCCTTCTCATACTTCAGCCTCCACATCAAAGTTTCTGAAAGCAAAGAAGGTCAGGGTGCTCTAGGATTGGCCAGTACAGTCACCAGACATGAACATTATTGAGCATGTCTGGGGTAAGGTGAAGGAGGAGGCATTGAAGATGAATTAGTGACAAGACTTTTGTCTAAGCAAAGTCAGACCTTACTGTCCTAATGAAATAATGAAAAATCAAGGCACGATCATATTTGATTTTGGTAAAATAAGACTAATCTAGAGGCATTTACCGTTCATATAAGCCACTCTGATACCAAATGATCAACTAGAAGTCAAGTTATTATTTGTTATTCCTAAAACTTGGATAGGCGACAAGACCTTTGACAGGTGGTGTATAAATAAATGCAGCCCTGGTGAGCATAAAAAATCTGTGGGCTGCTAAAAAAATCTGCTTTTCCATCACTACATTACAATACATTTAACAAAATATTGAAAACAAGTTATTATTTAAATATGTAATAATATTTCACAATAGTATTGTTTAAATGTATAAGCCTAGGACAACATCAACAAATCTTTTGACCCCGTAGTGTACACAATTCCAAATGCATGCTTTAATACACCATTACTGCATTTTTACTTTACTTTAATTTGGTGATAACAGATTTAGCTAAACGTGTGTTGCTTTAAATCGCATTCAAATATTGAAGAGCAGTCAGAAAGTGAACGACAGCAGAGAGCTTAATGTTTTATTAATGATAACACATGAGAGGCTCAGCATTGCTCAGGACTGGACAAAAGGAATCAAAAATATGAACTGTACAGAAAATCGTCTGAAAACAGGAAGTTGGTAAAAATGGGCGATTCCTCTTTATCTGTTATCAGTGCAACAGTGTAGCCTGGAAGGAACTTTGGGAAAGCCGCAGGAAAAAGGTGGGACTATTGTCCCAGTATCCTGCCAGTTTGAACGCCACCTTATTGTTCCAGAGAATCCTTTTTTTTTTTTTTTTACTTCTGTTTTGTTTTCAATGTAATATGTCACACGTCAGTCGAGACCTCATAACCTGTTTTTGCATAATGCAGCCAATTGATAAGAGGGTTCTGTTATCTTTGTGCAAAATAAAGTTTGACAAGACTAAGTCCACTGTTAATGATATAATGTGTACGATACAATGGAGATCAAATTCACAGATTGAGCATAATTATTTTACTTTTGTCCAAAATATGGTAATATTAATTTTATTTGTGGTTATACCATGCTAAAAAGAGTCTGTTCACTTTAGAAAAGCTGTTCTTGTCAGTAAAAAACAGAAAATTGGGCCAGTTAATCAAATCAAAATCAAATCTGATCACTTTTATTGTCACATCATCAGCTGCACAGGTGCTATGATGAGTGAAAATAGGTGCTGGCTCCAGACAGTACAAAATACAGTGCAAATTAGGGTTTATCAGATAATTAAAGAATTTACTACCGGGTTCAGATTTAAAAAACACTAAATTAAAAAAAAAGAAATGTTTATTTTATAAATAGCCTGAAATTAAACTGCTGAATTTTACTATTTTTTTTAATCCATTCAGTCAATCTCTGGTTCTGGCGAGAGCACCTTTAGCCTAGCTTAGCATAGATAATTGAATCGGATTAGACCATCAGCATCTTGCTCAAATAGGCATGGGCTGGTATAAGATTCTGATGGTCTGAATACCTTGGACCAAAATATAACGATTTTGTGGTATCACAGTATTGTGATTACTGCTCTAAAATATGTTCTTTTTCAAATGTCTGGGTAAAAAAGATCTTCTTCCACTGTGAAAAAATAGATTTTTCCACCCTAAAAAAATAGCTTAATTTGGAAAAACAAACGTATTCCACACTGAACGCTATTCAGTACATTATATTGGTCAGTATTGAAGCCAATCTAACAAAATAACTTACAATAATGGTCCAAAAACTATAACACCCAAGTTTATATGTTATAGAAAAATCTTGAATACAAATTTAAAAAGAGGAAAATAAGAGAAAGCAAAAAAAGTGAAGCTAGAAAAGCAAAAAATAAATAAATAAATAAATAAATGAAAAAATTACAAAAAATGTGTAGGTTGTAGTTTTTTTGCAACATTTTGCTTGAATTCAAATGTATTATCTTTCATTTTCTAAATATGTTTGGTGACTAAAATATTATTTTTATAAATATATCTGTTTTGTTCAAGTGCACTACATTGCCCATATTCACAGAGAAATTTTTTTCAAAATGGGGTGTACTCAAATATGCTGAAAACTGTACATACATGCATATATATGTACACCCACCCAATGGCTTTTTAAAAAAATGCATTTGCCAAAACAAATCAGAAATGGTTCTTTGCTGAAAAAAGGTTCCCGACCTATAGGAACTATATTCCAGTGTAAAAAGCAAAGAACTTTGTTGCCGTACCACAACTGCAGCAGGGGACATGAAAATACACAGTGCTTTAGTTCACAATGTGACCAAAGAAGAGTCGAGCTTTAAATAAGGAAATTATTGAAACTCTTTGAAGTGATGACAGAGGTGCTAAAGGTCTAATCTGATTCAATGATCTATGCTTAGCTTAAAGTCGGCTGAATGCATTAAAAAATGGTAAAACTCAACTGTTTAACTTTAGAGAAATTGTACAATTTTTTTCAAAAAAAGTGGAGTGTTTCTTTACCACAAATAACTTGGAGTTATCTTAGTGTGTTTTTGATCCTTGTTCTCATTTCAATATCATAATTTAAGCCTTTTATACAGAGCTTCTGCATATATATACAGTTGAAGTCAACATTATCATCCCTCCTGTAAATTTTTGTTTCAAATATTTCCCAAATGATGTTTAACAGAGCAAGGACATTTTCACAGTATGTCTGATAATATTTTGTTCTTCTGGAGAAAGTCTTATTTGTTTTATTACAGCTAGAATAAAAGCAGTTTTAATTTTTTTAAAACCATTTTAAGGTCAATATTGTTAGCCTTCTTTAGCAGTATATATATATATATATATATATATATATATATATATATATATATATATATATATATATATATATATATATATATATATATATATTTATTTATTTATTTATTTATTTATATATATATATATATATATTTTTTTTTATATATATATATATACTTATTTATTTATTTATATATATATATATATATATATATATATATATATATATTTTATATATATATATATATATATATATATATATATATATATATATATATATATATATATATATATATATATATATATTATTGTCTATAGAACAAACCATCGTTATACAATTACTTGCCTATTTATCCTAACTAGCCAAGTAAACCTAATTAACCCAGTTAAGCCTTTAAATGTGAAATAAAAGCTGAATACTACCTTGAAAAATAGCTAGTAAAATATTATGTACTGTCATCATGGCAAAAGTAAAAGAAATCAGTTATTAGAAATGGGTTATTAAAACTATTTTGTTAAGAAATACATCTTCTCTCCGTTAAATCGGGGAAAAATATACATTGGTTAACAATTCAGGGAGTCTTATAATTCTGACTTAAACTGTATACCAAGAAAATACTGCTTAAAAAATTCAAAACGTAAAAAATTATCCCGAATCTGCACTGTACATCCCAGCCCGATAAACCTGAATGCTTAACAAAACTCGTCAATTTGAAAACATCAATTCAAGCTGGACTTTTTTTCATGTCCTCTTAAACACAATCACTGTCCATCACCTGCTTCCAACAAAAAAAATCAATTAAGCAGCATGTAATATAAATGATGATGGACGTGGTTAGACTGATTTGCCATTCGGTGCCATTTTAAGCTCTTATGGGAGTGTGGAGGAGCTGCGATGATTGGTTTACCTCCAGGACTTTGAGACTGAGTTTCTCCACAGTCAAATGCATTATCGATCACCCTCAGATCAAAAAATCCAACGCCACTGCGAACTCGCACTGCTCCTTTGCATAAACGCATCCCATTCCGAAACCATTAGACAGATTAATAAAGCTAGCCTTTCGTTTGTTGTCTTCCCAGTGACCTCTCTCTCTTTTTTTCTCACTCTCTCTTATGCCGCTGAATATTAAGTAGTCTTATGCTAATGAGCTTACACAAGCTGAGGTCGACGAAACTCCTCCCCTGAATGTTAACCAGCATGCTTATTTGCATATGCTAATGCGGCAGGTTATCTTTTAAATGTCTGCGGTGCTCTTTCAGCATGCATGCCTGAAAGCGAACATGTTTTGAAAGAGTACAAAGCTCAATATGGCTTCTATTAAAGGTTATTCTTTGTGTTTATACAGTCAACCTGGAGATCACGACTTGGATTAAAATGTAATGTAAAAGCATGCTATTGTATAATTGTTGTTTTCACAGTTAATGAATAGAAACTACTTATTTAAAATGAGCTGAAACAAAATTCTTGAGATTTTGATTGTTGAGATTTTGATTGTTTTACGTTCAATCTGCCTAAATTTGTAAAAATAAATAATAAAATAACTTAATTCCTTCATGTTTTCCCAACACAAGCCGATTGTGTGGAACCCAGCATTTTCTTTTTACAGTGTTGTGTATGTCAGCAGCAGGGCCGGAGCAAGCTGAACTGCCGCTCTAGGCAGAGGACGATCACGCCGCCCTCAACCCCAATGTGAAAATGAAAGTGACCGGTTATAAAAATGAAGTGAGGTGTTGCGGACCTCTACTCTGCCGCCTTATACGTGGTTATAACTGAGGACGCGCGGGTGCTGAGGGAGGGAGGGAGGTGTTGCGGACACTGCGCTCTCTATTCTGCCGCCCTATGCGCGGACATAACTGAGGACACGCGGGTGCGGATGGAGGTGTCGGGGACGCCGCCTTCTCTATTCTTGCGTCTATGCGCGAATATATCTGAGGACGTGGGTGGTGAGGGAGGTGTCGCGGACTTAACTGAGGACGCGGGTGGTAAGGGAGGTTCGGGGAGGCCGCCCTCTCTATACTGCCGCCCTAGGCGGCCGCCTAGGTCGCCTCTATGGATGCTCTGGCCCTGGTCAGCAGAATATCAGAATATCAGAATACCAGAATATCAGCTGATAATTAAAGAGTGCTCTTTCCTCTATTCCTGTATGTAATCTGTTCACGGCTTTTGACAAGCTGTTTTACTATAGTTTATGACAGAAATGTTCTCATTTGTCTATTTTCTTTTGATAACTAGGCTTTTTTTTTAAACCTTTAGGCATCTTAATGTTTCAGTGGGGTGATTTATGCAGGTTATGTGTGCACTAGTTTTATATTAGTTTATATTGGGTTCTCAATGCGCTCTCTCGCTCTCATTAACATGCTTAAATACCTGTGCTATATGTTGATATAAAAGCTTTTTAAGTCCTTGTGTATGAGATTTAAGGTTTGGGACTCTGCTGAAGTCTGTTCTGAAATGAAAGTGTCAGACTTGACGTCATTCGCTATGGTTTTCAATGATGCGAGACTCGCATTGACAGGTGGAAATCTGATTTACCTGCTTACACTGCAGACACAAGAACACAGATCCGATTTATATCGGATACATTTCCACATATGCCTGAATCTGATTTGAGTAAATCGGAATCCATGTGACTTGTTCCTGCCTACACGTACACCTCCGATCTGTGCCACATGGGAGAAAAAAAATCAGAATTGAGTCACTTGAACAGTGCAGTGTAAATGCGGCCAAAGTGAGTTCTTTCTGCAGTAATATTGGCAATAACTCAGGCCCCGTTTACACATTAAGTTTTGTGTTCTGTTCACAGCAAGGGGCAATCTCTACGCTCCCCCTTGTGAAGCTAATATGGAAGTAACTGAAACTGTAATTCATGAAAATTCCACTAGTGCTGGCTCCATAATAGAGCTATTGACTCAAATGTTAAAATGGCCAACTTTACAGCAAAAAAAGGTGTTTACAGCCTGCTACAAAAAACGATTTTGGTTCATAGCTAATATTACCCTACATGACAACTATGCGGGGGTGAATATTTTATAACTCTTCTGTTTCATCTATATTAAGTTTGCAAAATTAAGGATGTGGCTACTTGAGTGACAGCTAGGTCTCGGCAGGCGCAATCACTTCACTTCAGCTGATTCCGGCTGATTAGCTGCTGAACTCAGCATATACATCGTATTTTTGTGTTGTTTTGTGTGGCTTTACACGGTAAGTTGCTTGTTGGAATTATTTTTTACAATTATCAGATGATATGGCATGCTGTGCACTTAATTGTACTCACAAACCATTCAAGTGGCCTACGTTTACCAGGTGAGTAAAGTTATATGTTTATACACCATCTCTATAAATGTATTTGTTTTATTTAAGATCATTAATCATTTATAATTTTCTTTAGAGCTGTAATGCACTCCAGAATCTGACAGATTGATTAGCTGTAGGCTCTAGAACAGTCATCTGAAATGTTGTCATACAGTGTTATGCCTGGATTTCATCAATAGCCTTGCATTTACTAACAGACTGTATTTGAAGTATTCTGAATTAATTTGCGTTTTCCTCTTGTAGAAAAACAATTCTTAGTGTCTCAATGTATTAAAACAGTGTTTTAAAAAGTCTAAACACTTTGTTAATATAATGAAAAACCAAGCACATGTGGTCAGAACACAACCGAGTCGCAGGTAATGAAGTATTAATCGTTTCTCCCAAAGAAAATCCTGTCTAAGCAAAACGCTAGCAGGTGTCTGTAGCTCTGCTCACGCTCCACCTCTTTGCCCTTGTTTGGTGTCCCTTGGTCGGGGCGATGACACGCTAACAAAATGTCAACCTATGGGTAACGTCACGGATACTATCTCCATTTCTTTTACATTCCACGGTTCACACTACCAGGGAGTTTTCGGCACCTAAATTGGAGCATTTTGGAAGTGCTGAAGCTCCAGTGTGGCTGGAGGAAAATGGAGACATCTGAAAACAAAGGCTTGACTGCAGACATTTGCCTATCTGATATGGGCTTTTTCCTCAATATTAAGTGCACAAAGTTCAGTCTTGAATCCATTCCTTAAGTTCAGACTTTGCAAGTTTGATATAAAAAATAAACTCCAGAGTACACGTCGGGTTAAATCTTCAAAGGTAACAGTGTACTGTATAACATTCACCCTGACTACGTTGTTTCACTATCTTAACAATAAAATGTAAACAAGATATAAGGAATTGCCAATTTTCATTTTGATATTAACAACTTAACAGACACCAAAAATGTTGAGGCACCATGTAGCTACATATTTATATGAGCGTCATCTTCACTGTATGCATACTTATAAACAAACGGAGCCTATAACATAACTGGCTCCTTTCATTTTCATTAAAAAATATGAAACATACCCTGTCTCTTTTGCTGAATATCAGTTTTAGTAATCAATAATGGCCATTATAAAAGTATAATGTACAATTAGTTAAGCAATCGGCAAGCAATCAGTCAAATGTGCTGAATCAGTGTACGTGGTTGCATAATATATTATCTTTGCATTCAGCTAAAACATGTTACCTGAGAACACGTAATAGATTTAAAAGACCTAAGAGTCGTTATAGAGACAAGAAGAATTAAACACAACGATTAACATCTACAGTAAGATGAAATACAGCAGCGGATACTTGATGAACTGTCCGACGTGCGCTGCTCTCACCTGGGGAGGTGTGCTCAAAGCACTCTGACTGCCTGGAGCTCAGACACGGGCATGTAGTGCATGCCAGAGTGTGTCTGTGGTCACATGATGTGCGTTTTCAGCGATGTAGTGTGGATAGAGATTTTTTCAGAAACCCTAGGTGAAATGCCAGTATAGACATGGATCATTTTCATTCTAAAATGCCGTTTTAAAACTAAAACGTATTAGTGTAAACGGGGCCTCTGTGCATGAAAGAATTTTACAGCTATTTATTTGAATGGGGAAATTAAAAAAAATCTTAAAACTATCTTGACTAATTTATGCATTTTTTTAAGTGACAACAAGATCTGACATGTACTTCTTAGTTTTTTAAAATAATAGTTTGTTAAAAGAATGTACATCCTATCATTAACTACTCATCTTCCAGTTCACTGTAAAAAATAATATGACAACAAGTCATGACAACAAAAGTTTTTGTTTTATTTGGTTAATCAAGTTTCGACTGAATTTAAGTTATACAAAGTTTAATTTTTGTATTAACTTTGTATTTTTAGTCTGTTTAATTGTTGTTAGTTGTCTCGAAAAGTTAATTTGATTTACAATTTCATTCTCATTAGATTCATTTACAGTGTTGTTTCAAACCTGTTTCCTTCTTCCTGTTTGATTTCTAAACATTTTTTTATTGTCTAAAAATATCCTGAACAGGTACTGCCCTGTAAAGAAGCTTCTTGCTGCCCTAAACTTTGCAGTTATTTGCATGTGATAGTTACTTAGTAGTTTTGCATGTGAACACTGAAATTTCCATAGACAAATTGGTATGTGTAATTGAGTGAGTTTTTCAACACTAAACATTTTAACATTCCACAATAAACTTTGGACTTTAAAATTAGACAAGCAGAATAGTACTGTTTTCTTAATAACAACCACTGCCATTAACAAACATAACTTAAAAAACATTCCGTTTACACTCGTTTAGCACTGAAGGCCCACTGTAGTGCCTTGCAAATTTTATTCATTCCTTCCAGGTCACCACTGCGAAATGAACCTCTAACTGTTCCAGCATATGTTTTATGCAGCGGAGGCCCTTCCAGCTGCAACCCAGCACTAAGAAACACCCACACACTCATACACTATAGCAATTTAGTTTTATCCAATTCACCTATAGCGCATGTGTTTGATGTGGGGGAAACCGGAGGAAACCCACCCCAACACGGGGAGACTCCACACATGCAAACTCCACACAGAAATGCCAATTAACCCAGCCGGGACTCAAACCAGTGACCTTCTTGTTGTGAGGCGACAGTGCTAACCACTAAGCCACCTTGCCGCCCCGCACAATTATTCAGTTTATAGTATTTTTTACTCAAACGGTGTCATCTGTAATATAGAACACAGATAATTGACAACTGTCCATTTTCAGCCACAGCTTCATTGTATTTTATAGTGTTGTGGGCGGGGCATTTCTTGAGGATGATGTCATCAAAATCATTGATTCATGATGGTTGTAAATTATATCAACAACATACTAGCTTAAGATAATATCACCTTATTAATTCTAATTTTATTCATCTTCTTTCGGCTTAGTCCCTTATTTATCAGAGGTCACCACTGCGGAATGAACCACCATCTATTCCCGCATAAGTTTTATGCAGCGGATGCCCTTCCAGGACTGGGAAATAGCCATACACTCTCAAATTCACACACACTCATACACTATGGCTCATTTCGGGTTATTTAATTCACCTGTAACACATGTATTTGGACTGTGGGGGAAACCAGATCACTCAGAGGAGACCCACACCAACACAGGGAGAACATGCAAACTCCACACAGAAACACCAACTGACCCAACCAGGACTTAAATCAGCAACCTTCTTGCTGTGAGGTAACAGTGCTAACCACTGAGCCACCGTGCCCCCCACCTGAATCTAACTTCCCAAAAAAAACATGTTTTAAAGGTCTAGTTCAGGGGGGTCCCAACTCGGTCCTGGAGGGCCGGTGTGCTGGAGAGTTTAGCTCCAACCCTAATCAAACACACCTGAACCAGCTAATCAAGCTCTCACTAGACATACTAGAAACTTCCTGGCAGGAATGTTAAGGCAAGTTAGAGCTAAACTCAGCAGGACACCGGCGCTCTAGGACAGAGTTTGGACACCTCTGGTCTAGATCTAGGTCTAGCCCAACAAGAAACTCCTGCTATTGACTGAGCTTAAAAATGCAATATTTTTATAGCATCAGAGAATCACATTGTTTACACCTTCAGGGGAATCAATCAATGAACATCCAGCAATAACATCAGCTTTGCAGCACTGAACCTGTGTTGAATGGCAATTGTAGCTGATTTATAATGGATGAACTTTAACAAGACTCTAAGCTGAATGATAGCAGTCTTGCTACTGCTGCTTTAAAACACAATTTGGTTTGTTGGGATTTAAAGGAGCTTGATATTCAGTACAAGCAATTAGCTGGTGGCAGTGAACTTCTTGAACAGCACTCGAACTTGTTTTATAATAAATAAACTGAAGTGAATCAACCCTGAACTAAGCCGAATGATGACACTATTGTCTTGCTATATGTGACCCAGGACCACAAAACCAGTCGCAAGTGTAACTTTTTACTAATTGAAATGTATTTGTTATATAAAAGTTGAATAAATATTTTTTTCATGAAGGTATACTTTGCTAAAACTTGGAAATCTGAAATCTGATGGTTACAAAAAACTAAATATTGCAAAAAATGCCGTTAAAGTTGTTTAAATGAATTTTTAGCAATGCATATCATTAATCAAAAATTGAAAAAAAAAGTGTTTTTATTTTAGCTTAAAGTTCAGTGAAGCATTGAACATCAGTAACACTTTTCAAATCACAGTGGAGAAGGGGCGGGACAACACCACACAACTGTCAACAAATAATCTGCAAACCACTTTCAATTTATAACAATACAGCAGGAACACTCTCTTTCGAGAGACGATGCTCTGCAAAAACACTCACAGTTGAGCAGTGGATTGTTGGTTGTACCGATTGGGTAACTTTACATTGACAAAAAGAAAAAAAAAAGAAAACCTGTGAAATAGCGACTGAAATAAAAAAGATAACCGGAGAAGAATTGGACTACTCATTTATAACATTATACCTTGGGAAAATACCAGAAGTTATTCCAACTATTGACAAGTACCTAAATCAAATCTTTTTGGTAAGTAGCAGAAAAGCCATAACTCGAAAATGGTTGCAGGCTGACCCTCCAACAAGGGCTCAATGGATAGGAATTGTAAAGGAAATACACTGTATGGAGAGACTCACTTTTAATCTAAGATTTGACTTAAAAAAGTATACCAAGTACTGGAAAAAATGGTCTGAATATGTCATTGTAAATAATTTGTGATAATGTATGTCAAACGTATCATGACTTGATTCTGTAACTCTTCCGACAACCACTTTTGTTCTGTTTTTTTTTTCCCCTCTTCTCTAAATAAAATAATAATAATAATAAAAAAAAACCTGATTAAAAGTATTTAAGACCACCAACACCATATTTCAGTGAATTTAAGACTTTTTAAGGCCTGAAATTTAGTTTTTGAAATTTAAGACCCTGTTTGAAATTTGTAGACACCCTGTGATGATTTTGGAGGGAAAGGAAAATTGATGATTGATGGAAAAATGAACATTGCATTGACTCTATAATGAATCAACAATGCACCAAGTCAGTTATTATACAGTCTTGTCACAGTTACTTTAGGGTCCAATTTGGAATCCCTCATTTTTGAAGTTTGGAGACAAAAGCAGAAATTATTTCAACCCAAAGAAATAAACATTTCAGACTTGTACAGGGCAAAAAGCTAAGAGTTTTTTCTAATGGCTGGTGGAAAATACTTGTTCTTGCCCCATTAAACTTCTAATTTAGCTATTTAGCTACATATTTTAAACATTGTCGAGACTAACAAACTCGTGATATATACATACAGTATACATTTTTTCATAATTACTTTTCTTTAAAAAAGACATGATTTAATAAACAGTGTGTCCAGGATACTATAGATACATAGATAACTTACAGTATAAACAAATGTTACTGTAAGGAATATAATTAAACCAAATTGGTAAATAATGCTAATAAAGGTTTCTTTTGTTTTTATTGTTTTTTTTTTCTTTTTCTTTTTTAGAGGGATTGTTTGTTGTTCCGACTGGGTAGCTTTACATGGACAAAAGCATACTCATAAATCGACAAAAAAATACCCGTTTAAAAAAAAAAAGACCACCATATTTCAGTGAATTTAAGACTTTTTAAGGCATACAACTTAGTTTTTGAAATGAAGTCCCCACAGACACCCTGTAATGATTTTGGAATGAAAGGAAAATGTAGAATTTTGACCCATTCGATGTATTTTTGCCTGAATGGCACTTGAACTTGCTTTCTAAAGTGTGCGTTGTTGATTCATTATAGAATCAGTGCCATGTTCATAGAGTCAGTGATGATACAGTCATGCCACATGTTAAAGCCTGATTTGGCGTCCGAAGTTTTTGAAGTTTGAATACGATATCAAAAAGTAAAACCCCGCAGACACCTTGTAATCATTTTGGAATGAAAGGAAAATGTATCATTTTGACCCATATTAATTTGCTTTTATTGCATTGAGTCAGTGATGATACAGTCTTGCCACAGTTAATTTGGTGTCCCTTATTTCTGAAGTTTTGATATGACACCAGAAAGTATTTCAACCCAAAGAAATGACAAATATCCCCTTTAATTCATACTTGGTTCATTTATCCGATGTTCCAAGACTTTAAAACGCCACGCTACACAACTGCTCTGCTCTGAAGTTAGTTTGCTGCCAGCAAATGGGCTGAACAGTTTTAGCCTCTGGACAATAAAACCCATCAATCAGCAGCTTCTGTACTGAGAACTCTCCAGTCAAGAGTCGGGACTCTTGAGCCCTCTTGTCTAGCTTTCCTGAGCTCCTTCCTGCTTTTGTCCAATTCTACTTTCACTCCAGTCATGTGATGTGCACCGCGGAACGCAAATCCCACATTTTTAAGCGCTAATATGTCGATTAGCTAGTCTTATTAGACACTTTTTAAATGACTGATGGAGAGAAATAAAGGGTCAAGTGGTTATTAAACACCTTTGTTTGACAGTGGCTACTTTAGCGTTGCGCTCGCCCTGTTGTTTCAGCGTTCGCTTGGAGCTTTTAAACTAAGAAAGTCTGCATGTCTACATGATGGATGGCCGTGGGGGGAACTCTCCCTTGTAAAAATCTGTGCTAAATTACCACTGGCTTCGAATGCACATCAGCGTGCTTGGCTAATAAACATTGCGCTCACTGTTTGCAAAGATATTAAGGGTAGAGTTGTGTTTTTATGCCGCCTTAGACCGCAGTTTGCAAGAAGGATACAAGATATCAGATCTTATACAAATATTTCTACCATCTGCCAGATGGATTTGTGTGCACAGAGATGTGTTTGTTCATTTGAGCCTTTCATCCTAAGCCAAACTGAAGATACCTAACGTTGCAGGTATAAAAACAGCAATTGAGAATTTGTCAAAAACAGAGCAATAAACTGACTAACACAGTTTCTATGAGAAATTCTAAATATATTTAGCAAAGAAGCTGCATTGGATTAAGCAGAGTCTTTTCTTGTGGAAAAATAAGTCTTCTCATCTTCTTTTTTGAGTCAATTATTGAATTCAACACTTTAAAACATGCATTAAAAAAAAGATGTTTGCTGTTTGTTTAAACTACTTATTAAATTGAGCTGAAACAACACGAATCCTGAGTTTGTTTGGGGACAATTTAATTGTTTTATGTTCAATCTACTTAAATTAGTAAAAACTAATAAGTTAACTTAATTCCTTCATGTTGAAGGACACAAACCCATTGTATGTAACCAGCGCTTTTTACATTGTATATGACAAAAAAGTCCTGACAACATTTTATGTTACAATAACTTAATAAAAACCTTTTATCTATACAAATAATATAATATACAATTTAATATAATATTTTTATTCAGTTACTGTTTTTTGACTTATATTACGATCTCCGATTTTATAAATGTGGAGCCGTTTTGACAGGAGCAGTGATGTTTAGTGACGCCAAGCATTTGCAACTGAAAATTAATTTATTTTATCTTCCACATCGCCATAATTAAATCACAGTCAAATCACTAATCACTCCAGCCAGCAGATCCCATCACCTGTGTGCATTAAGCAAGTAGGTGAGCTCATCCGAAATGTAGGTGGAGCTAATCCATAATACCAAACCACTCGATACGCGACACAGAATAACAACAGAATAATAATAACAATCTTAATAACTCATAATAGTCATACAACAAATAAACAAATAAAGGTCCCACCTTATATTAAGTGGCCTTAACTAATATGTACTTACACAGGAATTAATAGTTTGTTACAATGTACTTATTGTGTAAATACATGTATTTACTGTGTACTTATGCTTGGTTAAATACCCGTATGTATTTACATCTGTAATTAACTTTTGTATTTACATTTGTAAATACACTGTTGACCATCCCTTACACCTTAACCCACCCTTAAACCCAACCCAAGCTCATTCTGGAAACGTAGCCCCGCGGACGTTTCTGGAGACCGCGATTTAAGTGGCCGGAGGTACGTACGGACGCGTTTAGTTTTTTTTGAGCGAACGCTGCGGGGAGGTGTGGCGCTGCTCCGGAGGAGGAGCCGGCCGCGGGGACGACGACCGGGATCGAGTCCGGGGAACAGCGGTTCCGGAAATCAGGTAAGACGAAAAACGGAATCCGAAAAATAAGGGCGAGAACGCGGCGGGATCCGAAAACGCAGTCGAAATCGAAGACGAGGGCTTTTGCTTTTTTTTTTTTTCTGGACGGCTTTTGTGAACCGTCGCTCGGGTTTAGGGAAGGAGGAGGAGGAGGAGGAAGAGGAGGGCAGCCGAGACGGCCGATCCGGAGACTTTTCACGCACTCCCGAGAGGCGCCCGAGACGCGAAAAAGCGCGCACAGCGGCCTCTTGCGGATCGGCGTAAACAAAAACCGCTCGAATACGTACCTCCCGGGACGTATCTCGCGGCCCGCAGAAAGTCCGCGGGACTACGTTTCCACAATGAGGCCGGGTTGCTTAAACCTACCCATGCCACCAAACCTCTTCATAACCCAACCTCTATCCCAACTCAAAAGCACCACAAGTGTTCTCAAATACATCATAAACACAGTAAGTACATAGTATTTATTTTTTGATGGAAGTACATAGTAGTTAAGGACACTTAATAAAAAGTAAAAAAAAAGTTTTTTAATAAAAAAATGTTAAAAACTATTCCATGTCCCAAGAGCCCGTTTCTTTTTCTGACGATTGAGTTATTGTGGTCCTAACCTTTGACAACCACCCGTTCCATACTGCACTAGCCCCTTATGGGTCCCCCTGCAGGTGGTGGGCCTAAAGGAGGATGGTCCCACGTCGCTCCTTTAGGCTGAGCCCGGCTGGGTTCCGTGGAAATATAACCCGCCACCAGGCACTCGCATACAAGCCCCAACCCCAGGCCTGGCTCCAGGGTGAGGCCTCGGGTGCGACGTCACAGTTCTCGATTACAGGGGTTTTTAAACCGCACTTGGTCTGACCTGTCACCTAAGACCTTTTTGTCTTCATCAAACATGGACCTTCAGCATGCATTAGGGCGGTTTGCTGCCAAGTGTGACATGGCTGGGATGAGAATTAGCACCTTCAAGTCCGAGTCCTCCACTGGAAAAAGGGGATTTGCCATGTCCAGGTTGAAGGTGAGTCCTTACCCCAGGTGGAGGAGTTCTAGTATCTTGGGGTTTTGTTCACGATTGAGGGAAGGATGGAATGTGAGATTGACAGGCGGATCGGTACAGCTGCAGCAGTAATACAGTCGATGTACCGGTCCGTTGTGGTAAAGAAGGAGCTGAGCCGAAAGGCAAAGCTTATAATTTACTGGCCAATCTACATTCCTACTCTCACCTATGGTCATGAGTTTTTGGTCATGACCGAAAGGATAAGATCTTGGGTACAAGCGGCCATGCTTTCCTTCGCAGGGTGGTAGGGTGCATCCTTATAGATATGCTGAGGAGCTCTGTCACCTTGAAGGAGCTGCTCCACCTCCACATCGAGAGAAGTCAGCTGAGGTGGCTCAGGCATCTGTTTCAGATGCCTCCTGGACGCCTACCTAGGGAGGTGTTTCAGGCATGACCCAACAGGAGGAGACCTCAGGGAAGACCCAGGACACGCTGGAAGGACTATGTCTCTCGGCTGGCCTGGGAGCACCTTGGGATCCCCCCGTTGGAGATGGAGGTAGTGTGTGGGGAGAGGGAAGTTTGGGGTTTTCTCCTGAGACTGCTGCCCCCGCGACCAGGCCCCGGAAAAGCAGCAGAAAATGAATGAATGAATACATTAATTCATTATATAAATATCACAAATGGCTCCATCAGATTTAAAATGAGATGACCAGGAAAGTTTACTCAACTAAAAAAAATAGGTAGGGAGAATTTTGTTTTCCACAGTAAAAAAAAACTGTAATTAATAAAATCCTAGTCCAAAATGAATCATTCGACTTTATTTAAATCCACTTTCTTTTCTCTTCATTTGGTTCTTTTAGATCGTCATTCGTTACAACAATGTCCTTAAGCAAATCGCATTTGTCGACTCGTTGTTTCCCCTCACAATGAAACACTTCATCCAGATCGATCACACATGCAAAGATTTAATCTTAACAAATGCCCTTTTATGCCAAAGTGAGGTTGTGAAGATTAAAATGATCTATTGGCACATGTTTATTATAGGCTGTTTGGTAAGTGCCGTTTCAGAGTGGAAGTCTTCTGGGTTTGGGCCGCTGCTTATGCATTATTCATGATGTTGTTCCATTGCATCTCTGCAATACAGCCCAGGTCTCCTTAAAGTTACAACACCTCCATCAAACACACGAGCGGGGAGAGGATCACGTGCCACAGCGGGAGGATACAGAGCACTTGGTTAGCTTATTTAATGCAATTTATGAATCAGACAAATAAAGAAGCATCTGTTAAATGAATATACAGTTAAAGTCTGAATTATGAGCCATCCTGTATATTTTTCCACAATTTCTGTTTAACAGAAAGACGATTTCCACATTTCTAAACATAATAGTTTTAATAACTCATCTCTAATAACTGATTTCTTTTATCTTTGCCATGATGACAGTACATAATATTTGACTAGATATTTTCAAGACACTAGTGTTCAGCTTAAAGTGACATTTCAAGGCTTAATTAGGACGAATCATTGTTTAACAGTGGTATGTTCTGTAGACTATCAAAAAAAAAATTGCTTGAGGGGGCTAAAAATATTGACTAGAGCTGAACAATATATCATTTGAGCATCGATTTCGCAATTTGTGTACCCACAAAAGTCAAATGGCAGGATTAGATTATTTATTAAAATATAAATATATTATTAAATAATATTTCTATAAATTATTTATAAAATGATGACTAGGGCTGCACAATATATCATTTCAGGATTATTCCTTCATTAATTTTCTTGTCGGCTTACTCCCTTTATTAATCCGGGGTGGCCACAGCGGAATGAACCGCCAACTTTTTTTTTTTTTATTAGAATATGCAAAAATCATACAAATACAAGAAAACGTCAACAAATAACAAATACAAAGCAACGTAACAAAAACAAAACAAAAACAACAACAATATAGTCATGTACTGGTATGTGCGTGAGTGTGTGCGTGTGAGTGTGTGTATGCATGTAAAGGTAACTTGGTGGACAGGTCAGAGTACATACATAAGGAACAATAACAGTCAATAAATGAAGCAAGTGTCACAGATATAGACAAAACATATAGAAAGAAACCAGTCAGAGGTAGGGAGTAACAACAATGCTTATTAATGTATGATAGTAAAAATGAGAGTAAAAAGAAAGAAAGGACAACAGTAATAACTGACAACAATAATAATAAATCACAAGTGCTACACCAACTACTACTACAAAAAGTTACTTATATTACAACTACTACTGCTTCTACTACAGCCACAACCACGACTATTACTACTACAATGTCTACTAAGACTGATACTACTACAACGACTACCACTACTGATACTACAATAGCGTTTGCTACAACTAATACAAATGAACCGCCAACTTATCCAGCACATTTTTACGCAGCAGATGCCCTTTTAGCCGCAACCCATCTCTGGGAACGTTTCAGGATTATAATTATTATAAATACCCAAAACACAGTTCAAAACATGCTATTGTATATTTGATAACTAAATTCATGTACATCCATCAGCTTATCAGTTACGTACTGTTTCCAGAACCAAGCCGCTACTTATTTGAATTGAGAAAAAATATTGGTTTAGTCTTATTATATATTTGTTTATATATTAATAGTTATAGTGTGCACATTCGTCTCTGGACTTGCTGCATCATAAATACCAAAATTTTAACAATTAATAAAAATTAATCATTTTCTGGCCGTCTAATATTACGCATGGATATATATATATATATATATATATATATATATATATATATATATATATATATATGCAATTGTGAATTTCAAAAGTATAACAGCGCTTTGAAAACATTTATAAATACCATTCCATGATTCTCCCTTATTCAGTTTGATAGAGTGCTTGGACCCGGAATCCGCTTTGCGTGAAGTCACACTTAACAAGCAGATACTGTAGACTTCACAAAAAACCGTCAAGTGCTGTTTATTTCTTTTTCATCTGTGCTTTAATTTGTGTATAGCCGTTTGCATATTTTTGGATCATTTAGTATATTTTATGCAGATTTTGTGCTCCCTATGAAATAATCCCAAACAATGAATTCTTTGCATACAGTTACTCAAGTCATATTGTGAAATTATATTCATATCGTAGAGAAACAAAACATCACAACGTCAGTTTTTACAATATCATGCAGCCCTAATATTGACCTTAAAATGGTTTCCAAAAAATTAAAAGCTGCTTTTAATCTAGCTGAAATAAAGCAAATATGACTTTCTCCAGAAGAAAAAATATTGTAAGAAATTCTGTGAAAAATTCCTTGCTCTGTTAAACAGCATTTGGGAAATATTTAAAAAAGAAAGGGAAATTCACAGGAGGACTAATAATTTTGACTTCATCTCTATTTAAGGGGATATTTAGAAAGTTCTGTCATCACAAATGAATGATAGGTTGATAGATGTTGGAACTACTATACTGTTTTTTGACAGGTGAGTGGGAAACAGAGATGGTTTGAGGAGGTAGAGGTCGCAAGAGGAGACCCAAGGGGAATTTGTATTGGACAGACTGAATCTTTGAGGAAAACATGATATTTCCCTCTGGGATTACAGACATTGTTCCTATATCACAGCACAACTATTTACAGCTGTTATTACTGTTTAGTTTAAGATTACAAAAAAGGCCATACAAAAAATGCTGGCTGTGTTTCAAGTGAATGTGAATCTAGCATATGGGAATTTCTGACTCACAGATACTAGGAAATGACGATGAATTTAGACTAAACCTAACTCTATTTCCGATGAATTTACATGTACTCATTTAGCAGACTTTTTTAATGCAAAGGGACTTACAAGGATAAAACAAGCACTTCAAATCAACAGAGAATAGCAGAATATAGATGCTATTGTAAGTCTAAGTTCCTAAATATAAAAGTCTAAATTATTATTTTTTCTTCATGCATATGGAGAGGAGTATTAATTTAATAGTGAATAATACTTAAAAGCTCCCATTACAAACTGCTTTATAAATAAACTGTGTGTATATATCATATTCAACATTTAAAGAGGATCAAAAGCTTTCATTAAAGTTTTCCTAAAACCCGAATGTGTATTGAACAGTATCAATATTTTTACAGTAACATACACTATCAATTTTTATAAATTTATTATGTATTTCAGAAATTATTTACTTATGTTTACAAAGTTACATATGTTTTACACAGCGGATGCCCTTGCAGCTGCAACCCAGCACTGGGAAACATCCACACACTCTCACATACACCACAGCCTATTGTGTTTCCCTAATTCCCCTATAGTGAATGTGTTAGGACTGTGGGGGCAAACGGAGCACCCGGAGGAAACCCACGCCAACACAGGGAGAACATGCAAACTCCACACAGAAATGCCAACTAGCCCAGCAACCTTCTTGCTGTGAGGCGACAGTGCTAACCACTGAGCCAATGTGCCGGTGTTGAAATTGAGTGAATGACACAAATCGCACTGTAACAAGCTTCAGCTATATTTTGATTACTAACACTAAAGACTAAACTCTGATGTGCAGGACAACCTGCAGATGTTATAAGAGTATTTAAAACACTGAGATGATGTCATGCTTGTTGATGTCACTTTTGATATTAATTTTTTCAAGTAAACAGATATCTATTGGCATTTTCATACATTTAAACCATTCCTTAACCGTCTAAATAATCAATCAGGTTATTATTAAGGAGACTATTATTACTGCTGAATTTAATTTGAAATCTTTCTCTGAGAGGAGCATCACTCAGTTTACTCACATCGGGGTATAACGTTGTTTTTATATTCGCACATTCAGACTTTCTCCTCATTAATATAATATCAGAAAAATAATATATGCAAAGTCTAAATAGTGAAAGCATATTAGCATCCAATGACTATCAAAGTACAACAGTGTTCACAGTCAAATAAATAGCGCTAATGTTGTTTTCAAATCATACTTGAATGTGATATTAGACCGAGTATTCAAATTACCATGATATACAAGTTGTCACTGAACTGAACTTTACCTCAATTTTACCCACTGCCTCCATGAGGATTTTAATTAGCGATCAAACAGGATGCCTCTCTACACCTTTATTCAGAAAAGTGCACTGGAGAGTCTTAAAACATGCAACATGTTAAAATAAAATGCACAATTCTCCTAAATGAGCTGTTCTATAAATATTTGTTGAGTCAAAGATTGCAAAATTCTCCTGACTTTAATCTGAATCTTTAATACTTACATCTGAATGTGACACTTTCAAAATTGAGTCATTAATTAATAAATTTTCCTTCGACTTAGTCCCTTATTTATCAGTGGTCACCACAGCAGAATGAACCGCCAACTATTCCAGCATAAGTTTTACGCAGCGGAAGCCCTTTAAGCCGCAACCCAGTATTAGGAAACACCCATACACTCTTACATTCACACACATACACTACAGCAATTATGTTTACTCAGTTTACCTATAGAGCATGTCTTTGGACTGTATAGGGGAAACCGGAGCACCTGGAGGAAACGCAAACCAACACGGGAGAGCATGTAAACTCCACACAGAAACGCCAACTGGCTCATCCGTGACTCCAACCAATGACCTTCTTGCTGTGCCTCCCCTAAAAGCTTTAGCTATATTTTGATTACTAACAACAACTACTAAAATCTGATGCGCATGACAACCTGCAGATGTTAAAGTTATGAACGCATTAAAATACTGAGATCAAGTCATGCTTCTCAGTCCAATGTTGATGTCACTTTTGCTCGAATGTTTTGAATTATTCATTTTTCAAGAAAAGCTAATAGCATCTTCATACATTTAAACAATTCCTTACTTGTCTAAATAATCAATCATATTGTTATTAAGGAGACTAGTATTACTGCTAAATTTAATTTGAAATCTTTCTCTGAGAGGAGCTTCACTTAGTTGACTCACATTGGGGTATGAAGTTGTTTTTTATTCACACATTCAGACTTTCTCCTTAATAAAATAAATTCAGAAAAAAACATTTAATAAATATTGAAATAAATAGTGGAATAGTGGAAAATAGTAGCAGCCAATGACTATCAAAGTAAATCATTGTTCACAGTCAAATAAATAGCGTCATACTTGAATGTGATTTCAGACTTGATATTTAAAGTGCAATTGTAAACAATATAGGGAGCATGTCACAAGTTGTCACTGAACGAATGTGCGAATATAAAACCAACTTTACCTCAATTTTACCCACTGCCTCCACGTGGATTTTAATTAGTGATCAGACAGGATGCCTCTATACACCTTTACTCAGACAAGCGCACTGGAGAGTCTTAAAACATGCATCATGTTAAAATAAAATGCACGTTTCTTCTAAACAAGCTGGAAATAATTCCACAGGATTGCATTGGAATTTTGAGCAATAAGACGCACTCATTCTCACCATCACAATGCACATCACTTGCATTCAACTTCACAAAGTCAGCCAGTTATAAAAACTAAAATCATCCCACTCTTAGTTGTGTTCAGTTATTAAAGAATATCCATGATTTCGCAAACGCACTAAGCGACGCAACTTTTCCCCAAACTACAGCTGTCACCGCTGCATGTGGAGCGATGCCAAACTCACCTCTGTCCGGGACTGGAGTCGCTTGTTCATCTCGTAGATTCTGTACTCGGGCTGCACCATGTACGGTGAATGTCTCCGGTAAAAGGGTCCGAAAGGGGACGAGTAGAAGGGGTCGTGCGGAGGGTTGGACATGTTGATTCCGTGTGCCGTTTGCAGCAGCGCCGAAGCTTCAGCATCCGTACAGCGCGCGTGCAGGATCTCCAAACGCCGCGAGACCGCAGCAGTCAGTGGCCGCACGCGGAGCGGAGCGCAGGAGGCGGGGGGAGCAGCGCAGGGAGGCGGGCTGCTTCTCATTGGATGGCCGCGGGCTGCACTGGAACACTGGCGAGGGGGAGCCAAGCAACTCCTACCATCCCATAGAAAAGAGACTGGTTCTTCATGTTGACGTTTGCTGACCGGGGCTACACTGAAAAAAATATTGATTGGATTTACTTAATGTTTTAAGGTAAGTGGTTGCAAACAATTTGAACGGGCTGAATTAAAAACAAAAACAAATTATATTTAGCAATTTTCAACTTCAGTTTAAATTCAGCCCGTATAAATTGTTTGCAACCACCTTACAAACATTTAGTAAATCCAATGAACCATTATTTTTCAGTGTAGTTGTCCCACAAGCGGAATGACTATACTACAATGTTCTTTAAGCATGTATTTAAGAAAATTTACATTCAGAACCATAACAAACTTTTGAACATAATTGGTCAAATTTGCTTTATGTTAATTAAATGTGAAGATGTTGGTCAAATAGTGAAAAAGCCAAATGGTAAAACGATATAAATGCCAAAATAAAAACGAGTTAAAATGAGTTTCTGCAAACATAACTGTAAAAAAGATCTATATCTGGTAATCAGTTAATACAGTTAGATGATATAGATAGATAGATAGATAGATAGATAGATAGATAGATAGATAGATAGATAGATAGATAGATAGATAGATCTGATAGACCCTGTTTCATTTATTGGAAATAAGAAGAAATGTTTCAATAAAGTGTTTAAAATAGATTTCTGGGAATGTCAATTTAAGGCAGGTTTTTTTCCACTTTCAAAAACTGTAAATACAGTACTTTACTGTAAAACTGCATTAACTTATTAACTGTGAATTTTCTTTACAGTTATGTACTGTATATTTGCAGAAACTCATTCTTCAGCAATATATACAGTACATACACTACAGTGTACACTTTTTTATCATTAATATTATTTAATAATCTGCTCATCAAGGCGGCATATATTAAATGTAAAAGAAATTGTTAGTTAAATACTTATTTAATAATTATTTATTTATTACTTATTGTATGTAGTTTTGAATGAAATTATTACTCCAGTTATTATTGCTTTTATTACTACTGCCATTAATAATAATAATAATAATAATAATAATAATACATTTTTCATTCATTCATTTTCTTGTCGGCTTAGTCCCTTTATTAGTCTGGGTTCGCCACAGTGGAATGAACTGCCAACTTACCCAGCATATGTTTTACACAGTGGATGCCCTTCCAGCTGCACACCATACACTGTCATTCACACACATACACTAAGGACAATTTTAGCTTACCTAATTCACCTGTACCACGTCTTTGGACTTGTGGGGGAAACCAGAGCACCTGGAGGAAACCCACGCGAACACCGGGAGAACATGCAAACTTCACATAGAATTGCCAACTGACTCAGCCGAGACTTGAACCAGCGACCTTCTTGCTGTGAGGCGACAGCACTACCTACTGCGCCACGGTGTCGCCCTAATAATAATAATAATAATAATAATAATAATAATAATAATAATAATAATAATAATAATAATAATAATAATAATAATAATTAACATTAGAGTGATTTCTGAAGAATCATGTGATTTTGAAGACGAGGAATGAAGCTAAAAAAAATTCATCATTAAAATGACAGGAATCATTTTTTAAATTAAATTATAAACTATATTGTTATTTTATAGTGCAATAACATTTTTTACTGTATTTTTGACTGAATAAATGCAGCTTTGGTGAGCAGGATAAGCTTATTTTAAAACATTTCAAAATCCTACTCACCCCAAACTAGTGTATATACTGTATATATTCATTAAATTCATGTTTATCAAATTAATTTAGTAAAGGTTTTTTTATACTTCAGTATATTTTAGCATGTATCTCATTGGGCATAAAAGTTGTTTCTGATAAGCTTGAGTCATCATGAATATTTTTTATCACCAGATGTTTCTGGTTGTTAGTTTTCTTAGTAGTTCTTGTTAAGAATCTTAGTACTTCAGGTTGATGTACTGACATCATATCATTAAATGAAATCCATTTATACAGTAAATAGCATGTTAATCTAAAATTGTACAGTTCTTTCAACCGTTTACTGTCAAATTTTACAGATTTTCTTATAAGTGTATTTAATGCTTTATTTTGGTGCTCATCTTACAAAGTACGATTAAGTAATAGAACAGCATGCATTTATTTTTGAGTTTTGTTTTTAATGCAAATACAATAAATCACACTGGGATACATTAGAACCAAGGTAAACCATGTTAAGTTTAAGCTTGCTACCTAAATGTATTCAACAAATGTCAAGTTGGGCACTTAATTATTTTATTTATTTAATGACATTTTATGCAAATCAATTCAAGCACACAAGAGGCCCTGCTGTAACAACTCAAACCATGTGCTGTGACAACATGCCCCATGAACTCACAGATAAACAAAGGGTATTAATATGTTTCTCTCCTATAAACCTTTCAGAGAACAGCTCATTCCAATCTGAGGACATTTTTATAATGTTGTAAAATGAAAACAGTTTCCATTGCTGTTGCAGTTTCTTTACATATCCAGAGACACTAATAAGGAACGTTTATTTTTAGCATGAGCTGCATATACTGTATGAGCTGGACGTTATTTTTTCTACGTAATAATGCTGGATTCCGTCAAAAATGAATGTGGTCTTTGAGCTGAAATGCAACTGAAATACACATAACAAAAACACATAGGCCTAAATAAAACATTACACACATTACAATACATTAAGCATATTTTTTTATTCTGTGTATTACTATTATTAACTATTATTAAAGTTCATCTCATATAATGTCGATTCGGTCGAAAAGATCCTGAAGTAAATCAAAACTGCACTGCACAGATATAAACACATTTCAGCCTACCTTGAATAAGACTGACATGCACTACATATAAAGCACTATTAATCCCACATTGTAAAGCTTTACACGGCTTATATATGTTTCATCTGTACACATGAACGTGCCCTTGTTAATATGGCACAGTACAGCTTTAAAAATAGCCTCTATAATTTCAACCTAAGACAATATAGCAATTTTATAGCACCATACATCCATATATCAGAATAATGGCCACACCTGAGACATCTCTGCTTTAAGCTGCATTAGTTGTAAATAGATAGAGCGCAGAACAAATGTGCTCAAATGTACCCCGGAGGCGTTAATAAGACACCCTTTATTTCTTAAAACAGAACACTTTTTATATGTTGTGCATGTTTGTTTACATGACAACTGAATTTTGGGCACCTAAAAAAATGCAGCCTTTGAATGTATGTTATAATGTGATTTTGTACAACAGCATACTTGTAGTATTCAAGAGTTTCCACCTTGCTGAAAATTCCTTATATAGCTTGTTTGGCATGCTGTCCTGTGAGAAAGCCCTGAGCTCATGAGATCCTCGAACCCGGGGCTCCCTCCCCTGGAAAATAGAAAAAAATTTCCTCGCTCTGTTATGCATAATTTAGGAAATATTTAAAATGGGGAAAAAAAATTAAAAGGCGGCCTAATAATTCTGACTTTAACTGTATATATATATTGCAATCGTGATTTTCCGAAGTATTTGTAAACATTAATTATTACCATTCGGTGAGTCTCCCCATTCGGCTCAGTTGGGGTTTCTGTGTGGAGTTTGCATGTTCTCCTTGCTTCCCCGTGGGTTTCCTCCGGGTGCTCCGGTTTACCCCACAGTCCAAAGACATGTGGTACAGATGAACTGGTTAGGCTAAATGGTCAGTTGTGTATGAGTGTGTGTATGAATGAGTGTGTGGATGTTTTTTCAGAGATGTGTTGCGGCTGGAAGGGCATACGCTGCGTAAATAACGTGCTGGATAAGTTGGCAGTTCATTCCGCTGTGGCAACCCCAGATTAATGAAGGGACCAAGCTGACAAGAAAATGAATGAATAAATGAATGAGCCTCCCCATTCAGTTTGATAGAGTGCTTGGACCCGGAAGCCGCTTCGCGTGACGTCACACTTAACAAGCAGATACTGTAGACTTCACAGAAAACCGTCAAGTGCTGTTTATTTCTTTTCATCCGTGCTTTAATTTGTGTATAGCCGTTTGCATATTTTTGGATTATTTAGTATATTTCATGCAGATTTTGTGCTTCCCTATGAAATAATCCCAAACAATGAATTCTTTGCATACAGTTACTCAAGTCATATTGTGAAATTATATTCATATCGTAGAGAAACAAAACATCACAACGTCAGTTTTTACAATATCATGCAGCCCTAATATTGACCTTAAAATAGTTTCCAAAAAATTAAAAGCTGCTTTTAATCTAGCTGAAATAAAGCAAATATGACTTTCTCCAGAAGAAAAAATATTGTAAGAAATTCTGTGAAAAATTCCTTGCTCTGTTAAACAGCATTTGGGAAATATTTAAAAAAAGAAAGGGAAATTCACAGGAGGACTAATAATTTTGACTTCATCTCTATTTAAGGGAATATTTAGAAAGTTCTGTCATCACAAATGATTGATACGGTGATAAATGTTGTAACTGCTATACTGTTTTTTACATAAATAAATTATTTAAAAATAAAGCTAATACAAATTACATTTTTTCCCTTAGGGAAATGTTGTCGTATGAATCGACGTTATCACAGTACTCAACAGCAACGTCACATATTTTCCAGTATCGTGCAGTCCTAATTTTTACAATATAGAATGTTGAATGATGCTTTTAATGAATTCTATGCTAATTTATTAATGTAATGCTGAAAGCGATAGATACCTTTTTCCCATGGAATGTTGTCAAGCCTAAAATAAAAAGGCTCTCTGAAATCCATTTCCCCGCTTTATGCTAATTAACAACAATAAGACTTTTTATTCCAGTGATGAGTGTGTGTGTGTGTGTGTGTGTGTTCTGTCAAAGTGTTTGAGACTCAGCCGTCTCAGACAAAATGAAAGTTCAGCTCCAAACACTGCAGGCACGGAGATAGGTAATTACAAAAAAAGTTGGGGTGAAAAAAATCTATTAATAAAACTCTTAATTAAAAATTACATTATTTAATATCTCAAAAAGTTTCCATTCAACATTTCAGAAGGAAAAAGGATTTGTTTGCCCACCGGCACTTTTCTGCAGAGTGTGACCAAAGGCGACGCAGCTCAAAAAAAAAAAAAAAAAAAAAAAAAAAAAAAAACACAACTTGGGTCTCTTCTTTGGTTGCAATCTACTTTTAATTGTGAGTGTAAGTGTGTGTGTTTTTAATTAGCAGCAGAGCCCGAGCGTGGCGTTAGTGCTGTTGAGGGAGATGTGTGTGTTTAGGTGAAGGAGGATGAACACTTCTGGGGGAAATCGAAATGGGTCAGGACACATATAGACAATCCTTCGCCAGGCTCCCTACTGTTACTATGGTAACGTACCATGGTGCGTGGCGGATGCCGCCTTCTCCGCTGGTTTGAACCCAAACACACTACACACACGCACACACACACACACACACACACACACACACACACACACACACACACACACACACACACACACACACACACACACACACACACATATATATATATATATACAAACACAGCTTTTACCTGCTGTGCTTGTATCTCCTCACTGCATCTGTTGTTTTGGAAATGTATGTTTGTCTATTATTAGAGGTTTGATTTAATTACGGGAAAAAAGATTATCAGAGTATTTCAGTCTTCCTACTTCACCATTTCATGTTTAATTTGATGCATTAGGTGCTGTTTCACTGAAATGAAGTGTGAGTTTCTGAGTGAAAATTAAAAATATATCTTTGTGTTTTTAAATATACCTGCAATTTATAATAAACTGTTTCTACATTTTAGGTTTACATTTTAGGTTTATTTATCCAATGAACAAACCCATTATTATTATTATTATCATTATTATTATTATAATACAAATTATCAAAATGCATTAACAAAACTTACAAATTAACAGATTTCTTGCTAATTCTTACACATTCATACATGCTTTGTTAATAAGATAGTTTTAAAAAATAGATTACTAGAATACATTTTACAGAAAAATACTAGTTCTACTGAAAAAAAAATATTCAAAGATTCCTTGGATTTACTAAAATATTTTAAGTTAAGTGGTTGAAAACAATTTATTTGGGCTGAATTTAAACAAACAAAGTAAGTTGAACATTACTAAGTTTAATTTGTTTGTTTAAATTCAAATTCAGCTGTGTAAAATGTTTGCAGTGTATTTACTGCATTTAAATGTCACATTTAAATGTTATTTGTTATTTATTTGTAATCAATTGTGATATTTGTGAGCAATTTCTAAAGGGAATTGTTTTCCAAGAGCAGAACAAGTTTGCTTCTTTTTTTTATATATATAAAGTATGAATACAGAACTTTAAACAATTACATATGACATATATTTTACTAATTTAAGAACATTTATGTCTGACTGCATTTAACACAAGTTAACTAGTAAATGAATTATATGTATATAAATAGAATATGAATATACCATTATATGTATATATATATATATATATATATATATATATATATATATATATATATATATATATATATATATATATAAATTGAAATATTTAGCATTTATTTATTTATATTATTTTATAGCAAAAAACACACATTCACTTTGCTTCTTATTTCACTTTAATTATGTTTATGTAATATTTGTAATATTTGTATCAATTTCTCAGTGAATATGGGTAATATATTTTGGTGCAGTTAAAGAAAACAGATTTATTAAACAGATATATTTATTAAAATCATATTTTAGTCACCAAACATATTTAGAAATGGAAAGATAATACAGTTACATTTATGCAAAATATTGCAAAACAAAAAATTCAACTTACAAAATTTCAACAAAATTTGTTTCTCAGGATTTTTGCTATTAAAAAAACAAATTTTTTCTATAACAAATTTAGGCTACTAATTTTTGAACCATCATTGTAAGATATTTTGTTAGATTAGCTCCAGATTTGGCTTCAGTACTGACTAATCTAATGTATATGCACAATCATAATATTGAATAGCTTCCTATTTAAAATATGAATTTAAAAGATAGATTTGTGGGGGGTGTATATGCTGAGCACTGTGTGTGTGTGTGTGTGTGTGTGTGTGTGTGTGTATATATATATATATATATATATATTTATATTTTTTTTTGTTCTTTGTGCAATCCTTCATTTATCCTTTATAACTTCAATCCACACAACAACCAAATCTTACATTAATTTCTTATTCCCCAAAACACATAATGGTATATGATAAACAGCATTCAAGAACAGTTTACTGTGTAAAAAAGCATCTCCTTCAACATCAACAAGCTCTGTGAAATTAATAAGGAATAATGGTGTGAACTTGTTGATGAGTAATGCACACACTGTAGGACACAGGCTCTGGACAATGTGATTTTGACCTACGAAACACACACACACACATGCACACACACACACACACACACACATGCACGCACACACATGCTCGCTCTAATGTTTTCTGAATATGGATGAAATGTACCCCTGTGCTCGAGGAGGAACTGCTAGTTTTGCTGGAGAATCTCATTAGCATCGTAATAGCTTGCAGCCTTATTTGCATATTGCCAAGAGTGATTTTTTTTTTCCTTCGGATAAAGGAGAGAGAAAGAGTTGGCTGAAAAAAAATACAGCTAAAACTTTGAAGCTCCATATTTTATTTCATTATTTAAGTTAAATAAATTCTAATTGAAAGACGCCTTTCAATTATGTTTCCCTCCTCGCGTTAGATACAAACAGTTGCCTTGTTGAGCATTAGCAGAGAAAACAGCCATTACTGCCGAGATAAACTATATTTAGTTTTTTTTTTCTCATAATGAATCATAAAATAAACAAAAATATTATAACCTGCATGTCTCTCATTTATCTCAAGCTTAAGAATGACAACAAATGTGTCACCGAGGGACATTTTAGCATTAAGAATGCCATGATTAAATACTGAAAGATCATTTGATTTTATTCCCAAATATTGTTTAAAACTTTACATAATTTTTAGCCCTTTAAATTGAGTTTTTCTCCATTTATGTGATATAATAAGCAATATCACATGAGCAATTAGTGCAGCATTTTAGTAACTATTTTGTGGCAAACTGCATTTTACTACAGTACTAATACCATGGTACAGTGCAATAACCATGCTTTTGAAAAAATTGTAGCTTGTTGTTTATTCATTGTTCATTTATTGTTTTACCGACACTGTCTAACAAATAAACACTGACAAACACGACGTGTTGCTATTTTCAGACCAACGCAACTTTAATTTTCCCGTTTTGCACCAGGTTGTTCAAATAGCAAATCCATTTGCACCACTTTGTGGACTCATGGGTGTTTCGGTCTGGACAATAGGTGTGTTAAGGCGCATTGTTGGCGCGTTGCTATTTTGAGGGACTAAAATAGAGCAGCTGAAAGCAGGTCTAAAGTGCAGCGCAAAGTGCGTTGGTTGTGCACCTCGCTTAAACATTGCTTAAAAAACGCAGGATGTACAGCAATATGCAAATATCTTTACAAATGAAAAAGAGCTAAGGGATTCAAATATTACAAAAATATTATTTTCTACATAAATATAAAAACCCTGTTTTTAAAGATTCCTTGGATTTACTAAAATATTTTAAGCTAAGTGGTTGTAAACGATCTATTTGGGCTGAATTTCAAAAAACAAAATAAGTTGAACATTACTCAGTTTAATTTGTTTGTTTAAATTCAGCCCGTGTAAATTGTTTGCAGTGTATTTATTTCTTTTAAATGTCACATTTAAATGTTATTTGTCATTTATTTGTAATCAAGTGTGATATTTGTGAGCAATTTCTGAGGGAACTGTTTTCCCAGAGCAGAATAAATATGCTTCTTATTTAATTTTTTTTACAAACTAGCAAACAATATTACAATGTTATAAACAATCCTGATTATAAAAAGCACATTTTTTTACATAATGAATATAAAGTATGAATAAAGAACTTTAAACAATTACATATGACATATATTTTACTAATTTAGGAACATTTATGTCTGACTGCATTTAATACAAGTTAACTAGTAAATGAATGATATGAATATAAATAGAATATAAATATATCATTATATGTTTTTAAATATATATAAAATTTGAAATATATAACATTTATTTATTTTTAGTATTTAATTGCAAAAAACAACAACACATATATTCACTATGCTACCTTTTTCACTTTACGGAGTTACTTAATTAATACTTAAGTATTTAAGTATTTTAATGGCACGACACAGCTGACTCTTAAAGGGAATGATAGAAGAGACTGATTGGCTTAATGCACATTATGCTCAAAACACACACATAACTCATTAAGAGAATAAGCTCAACCCTGTTAGACCATGTGCCAGGGCGTAAACCTTATTTTTTGTCTTTAAAATAGCAAAAGTGTATTCAGACATGCCCTTAATGCTTTAGCGCCCTGCGCTTTAGACTTTGTGCCTAAACCGTGAAATAGAGCCCTAAAGCGTATTGTGCAAAAGCATTTAGAGGGTGTCCAAATCCATTTTTGCTATTTTAAGGATGGAAATATATGCTCTGCACCGCATGGTCTAACAGGGTTGTGCTTATTCACATAAGTTATGTGTGTGTTTTGAGCATAATGTGCATTAAACCAATCAGAGTCTCGTCTCTCATTCCCTTTAAGAGTCAGTTGTATTGCGCCATGGCACATCTCCTTATTACATGGCGGACTTTGTAAGTGGAAAAACTGAATGTTTCACTAGCGAGAAAACAGGTAAACAGACCATCTGCAGTGCGAGGATAAAGAATGAGCCTCCTCCATTCTCTGCTTTACTTTTCCTCTTTACTTCTTTACTTTGCTGGATAAGTAAACGATGTTGTACTCACTCTAAGAAGACATCCATTAGCCTACATATTTAATTTAGTTTGTTTAGCACAAAGATTTGTTTCAAAACTATTTCTATATTCAGTTCTAATTTCCAGCAAATGCATAAATGAACAATAATAACAAATAGTGGCCAAAAAAAACGTATTTGTTAGGTGGACAAATCTCTTTTTTTTTTCTTTCTTTTTTTTAAAGATTTATTTTTGGCCTTTATTAAGTGGATGGGACAGTGTTTCAGATAGGAAGAAAAGTGGGAGAGAGAAAGGAGTAGGGATGGGAAATGTACTTGAGCTGGGAGGAGGAGCCGGAGCCGGCCGCGGTGGACGACGACCGGGATCGAGTCCGGGGAACAGCAGGTTCCGGAAATCAGGTAAGACGAAAAACGGAATTCGAAAAATAAGGGCGAGAACGCGGCGGGATCCGAAAACGCGGTCGAAATCGAAGACGAGGGCTTTTGATTTTTTTTTTTTCGATCCGGCGGCTTTTCGTGCGAGAACGGCGCGGACGCGAACGGCGCACGCTCCCGAGAGGCGCCCGAGACACGAAAAAGCGCGCACAGCGGCCTCTCGCGGATCCGCGAAAACAAAAAAACGCTCGAATACATACCTCCCGGGACATAAATCGCAGTCCACAGAAATGTTCGCGGGGCTACGTTTCCACAATGAGCCCGGGTTGACCATATGTCATAGCTAGGCTATTGCACTGAAAGGTGGACATATCTAAACAAATATACACATGCATATAATTAATAATACTGCTGGTAATAATAACATTATTTAAATGCAAATTGTCATGAATAAACTGGAAAAGCCCCCCCGCCCAAGATGAAAAAGGCATGGAGGCAGTGGCTTTTATATTTATGTAGTAAATAATATTTTTTGTAACATTAAAATTTTTCATATATAAAGATGTTTGTGTATTGCTGCACATCCTGTGTGTATTAAGCCATGTGTAAGTGTTTGGACCCTTATAGGCGCATAACTAACACACTCTGTGCTGGACTTTGGACCAGCTTTTAGATGGTTAATGGCGCAGTCTATTTCAGTTTCTCAAAATAGCAACGTGCCAACAATGCACCTTAAAACACTTCCTTTATAGATCAGCACACCCACGAGTCCACAAAGTGGCACAAATAGATTTGCTATTTAAATAACATAGTGCAAAACGTAGAAATTACTGTTGCGCTGGTTTGATAATAGCAACAAATCGTGCCAAACACGTGTTGCGCCTTATTGTGCAGTGTGTATACCAGGGCCCTTAAACTGTATTTGTCACTGAATCATTCATTTAGATGATTTGTTCAAAATAAGGTAAAATAATGATGTCTGTTGGCAAACAAAATAATGATTGACAGTCTGTCCAGAGTTATTCTGCACAACGCAGGCACATTTTTGATAATATTGTTTCTAAATTATTATAATTAAAGATGTTTTTGCAAATTTGGTCTGTTTTCATGACCAATAGATGCTAACAAACACTATGGGCCCTATCATACACCCAGCACAATGTGGCGCAAGGCGTGACGCAGTAGTCTTTTAGTAGTTTCAGTTTGGTGCAAGAGTCGTTTTGAGGCGTTGCGCTACGCTGTTTAAATAGCAAATGCATTAGCGCTCATATGTGCGCCCATAGGCGTTCTGGTCTAAAAAGGAAGGCGTTCTGAGGCGGACCGCTGGCGCGTCGCTATTTTGAGAAACTATAATAGATTTTTCATTAGACCAAAACAAACCCGGTCTAAACTCCGGCACAGAGTTGCGCCTCGCTTACACACTGCTTAATACGCACAAGAGAGCAATAGCCAAATATCTTTACATATGAAAAAATTTAAATATTAAGGGAATATATATAGGATATAATAAGAATAGATATAGGATATAAATATAAAGGATTAGAATATTACAAAACATATTATTTTGTAGTCTACATAAATATGAAAAATCACTGCTTTTATGTCTTTTTCAGTTTATTCATAACAATTTGCTTTTGTATAATGTTATTATTATTAGCAGTATTATTTATTTTATCTATATTTATATTTGTTTTATTAAAACCACATGATTTCGGCCTCACTGCGCAACCTCCCGGCCGGATAAAAGACCTGGCTTGCACTGGCCCGGTAGTGGAAATGCGGCTATTGAGTCAGTGAATCGTTCATTCCAACCCAAGCTCATTCTGGAAATGTAGCCCCGCGGACGTTTCTGGAGACCGCGATTTACGTGGCCGGAGGTACGTAAAGGCCGCGTTTGGTTTTTTCGAGCGAACGCTGCGGGGCGGTGTGGCGCCGCTCCGCCCCTCCTCTTCGCGCTCGCCGGCCGACGGCTCGCCTCCGAGTGGAGGGCTTTCCCGATGCAATCAGTTTGTCCGCCTAGCTCACAGCGTTGCGTCGGCGGAGCGGAGGCCCCGGAGGAGGAGGAGGAGCCGGCCACGGTGGACGACGACCGGGATCGAGTCTGGGGAACAGCGGGTTCTGGAAATCAGGTAAGACGAAAAACGGAATTCGAAAAATAAGGGCGAGAACGCGGCGGGATCCGAAAACGCGGTCGAAATCGAAGACGAGGGCTTTTGCTTTTTTTTTTTCCGATCCGGCGGCTTTTCGCGCACAGCGGCCTCTCGCGGATCCGCGAAAACAAAAAAACGCTCCCGGGACGTAAATCGCAGTCCGTAGAAACGTCCGCGGGGCTACGTTTCCACAATGAGCCCGGGTTGGTTCATTCAGTAGGTAGTGCTGTCGCCTCACAGCAAGAAGGTCACTGGGTCGCTGGTTCGAACCTCGGCTCAGTTGGCGTTTCTGTGTGGAGTTTGCATGTTCTCCCTGCCTTCGCGTGGGTTTCCTCCAGGTGCTCCGGTTTCCCCCACAGTCCAAAGACATGTGGTACAGGTGAATTGGGTAGGCTAAATTGAGTGTGTTTGTGGATGTTTCCCAGAGATGGGACTAAGTCGACAAGAAAATTAACGAATAAAGAGACTGCAGCAAACAAAATGGTCAGTAACTCTAGAAAATTATAATATCAAGTGAAAATTATTATAGCTTTTTGTAAATGATTCAGTCTATCCAGAGTAGTTCTGCATAACACAGGCATATTTTTCATAATTGTATATCTAAATGATCGAATTTAAAGAGGTTTTGTGCTTTTGGGCTGTTTTCACGCATATTAAACCCTCCTTCTGATGTCTTCACTGAAAGCATGTGAGATCTCCTCTGCATACTTCATTACATTTGACCTTTCCGTGTGGTAATTGTGAGCCTCCATTTGTTTGTCTTCGATATCAGACTTCATTTCAGCCGCGTGTGACATGTTTGTGATGTGAAAGCAATGTTTACTTAAACACGGTGGCCAGCAAACGCCATATCTCATGCTCACACATACTCATTTTCCCTCATGACGATCTTCTAAAGTCAGACTTGGAGATCTGGAAACCTTTTGAATTTCCTACAGTAATAATAATAATAAAAATCTAATTTCACAGTTTAGCATGCTTGGCTTGTCTGACTTGTGTCACTTGCGCATGCAGAGTCTAACTGTTGACTTCCCTCCAGTGATTTATGGCAAACAATTACCTTGACTTAGTTTAGTTGCAAACCGCACAGCATAATTTATTTGTGTATTTTGTACATACATTATATCTTGTGCCTGAGTAGCCGACGTAAAAGTAAATTAGGGAAGGCTGGACTCAAAGAATCAAGGTAATTATTCTTACTAAACCACAAGAGTAAACAAAACTGATTGGTTTTTTTATGCACCTATGGAACAAACAGCCCTATAGACTATAGCCAAAGTATATTATTTATAAAAAGCATCTGTGGTTTATATATATAAATATGAGCAATATCACACGAGTAGCAGGCTGTATATCGTCACTGGTGGGAGGCGTGCGTTGGCGCGAGGACATGCCCCCACCAGTACCGATATACAGCCATATCGCACTGCTACGAGTGCGATATTGCATTTATACAACAGTTTAACGGCATAATTGTGTATATAAAACAAAATCAAACATGGAGAGTCTCAAAAACCCTTTTGTATGAGGAACTACTTTCTTCAGGATTCAAATCATAAGCTGACAGTTAAACAGCTGAGCAAGCATCTTTTAAACTTTAGATCTGTAGTGTCTGCTTTTTGCTTCCTGTATGTGGGCGGAGTAATACACAAAGGGTAAAGAGGCTGTAGGAGTTCTGATATTGCAGAATATTGCACGACTATCAGGCAATCAGATTTGAGAACCAGACAGAACTGTTGTATAAATATATATATATAGTTGAAGTCAGAGTTAATAACTGTCATGTATATTTTCCCCCCAACTTTACCGGAGATAAGATTTTTTTCAACACATTTCTAAACATAATAGTTTTAATAACTCATCTCTAATAACTTATTTATTTTATCTATGCCATAAAGACAGTATCGACAATAAAAAGATGGCTTAATGGGGTTTAAAATATGGACCTTAAAATGGTTAATGCTTAAAAAAAATTAAAAATGGCTTTTATTCTAGCTGAAATAAAACAAAAAATACTTTCTCCAGAAGAAAAAATATTAGGAAATACTGTGAAAAACTCTGCTCTGTTAAACATCATATGGGAAATATTTAAAAAAGAAAAAGAAATTCACAGAAGGACGATTAATTTTGACTTTAACTCTATGCTAATTTTGAACAGTGTAATTTGGATATGTCAAAAGCAAGAAAATTGTTTAGTATTTTAGGTTTAATGTAATAATTAACAATAACAAATGTACAAATTTAACATGATTTACTGAAGACATCCAACAAAATGTCATTCGTTTTAGCAAAAAATATTTAGTCTTTAAACTATTTGACACTTTAAAAGGCTCTTAAAATGACTGCGATTAAAAGATCACAGTGAACCAACAAAGCAGAGTTTATCACGATCCCCATTTGTGTATTATAATAATAAATAAATAAATTTGTTATCAGTAATCTATAGATAAAACAAAAAATTATTTCTTACTCAAACATATTACCATACCCTTTAAATCCCTATAAACATGCAAACTCCACACAGAATGGCCAACTGACCCAGCCGAGGCTTGAACCAGTGACCATCTTGCTGTGAGGCGACAGCACTACCTACTTTGCCACCGCGTCACCTCAGATATATTATTAAAATTTAATTTTAGTCACTGAACATCTTCAGAAATTGAAAGATAATACAATTAAATTCAAGCTAAAACAACTGCAAATTTCAACAAAATGTTTTATTTCTGTTTTGATTCTTGCTCTTTTTACATTTTTCATTTAATATTTTTCCCTAACATAAACATTTGGGCTACTAATTGTTAAGTTTGTTACGTTAAGTTATTTTGTTACATTAGCGACAGTACTGCCTAATCTAATGTACAGTATATGCAAAATATAATATTGTAAAGCTATAGAAAATATTGATTTAAATGAGATTTCTAATATGTGAAATGTATATATATATATTTCTTGATGTTTCTCCATCACTGTATCGCTGCATTACACCATCAGCTGACACTGCAGTGATCCAGAACTGAAATCCTCAATGTTTCTCTCCTCAGTTTTCTCCTCTCGCTCTCACCCTCTGCCCAGTCTGAAGCCTACACTGATCTTCACCATCATCCCACATCTGTTTACAATTTGAGTGGTGGGGTTGAGGCCCTTCACCAACACTTACATATCCACTAACACAACAGTCTCATGGTGATCTGGAGCAAACATGATGAATGACTTTCTCCCACTGTCCCGTGATTTTATTTCATCATTTCATACTGGGAAACACCCAGTTTTATTGACAGAGAAAATGGAAGAGGGAGGGAGAAGGAATGTCAAATACAGTACACACATCTATAAAACCAGTAACACACACACACATACAAACACACACACACACACACACCGATTCCCTCCCCCATCCTGACTTCCTCTCCTCTCCTGAAGCTCGTTCCCCTCCCCCTGCAGGTCAGTTAATAAGAGAGGAAGCCTGCCTGAATCTCACCGTCTGACTCAATCACACACACACATACACACATGCACACCTATCTTTATAGTGACTTCCCATAGATGTAATGATTTTTATACTGTACAGACCGTATATTCAATCCCCAGACCCCAACTTAACCCCTAAACCCAACACTCAATGGAAATAATCTGCATTTCTACATTTCCAAAACACTTCATTCTGTGTGATCCTCCTCATGGGGACAAACAAATATGTTCACAAGGTTAAAATTTACTGGTCGTGTTATACTTGTGGGGACATTTGGTCCCTAAAACATGAGAAATATATGGTACTCTCTCTCTCTCTCTCACACTCACACACAAACACACACACACACACACACACACACACACACACACACACACACACACACACACACACACACACACACACACACACACACACACACACACACACACACCACATATGCACACACATCTAAAACCCATCCACCAATGCGCGAACACACACACACACACACACACTCACGACATGACACATGCACAAAAATATCTAGCGATGCGTACACACATGCATGTGCACACAGATATGCATTTACACACAAATCCACACAAACAAATGATGCACACACACACAAACACACATATGCATATACACACAAATTCACACACACATCCACATGCACACACACATGCATGCATATACACACAAATGCACACACACACACACACACACACACACACAAACATACACACACCCACCACATATGCACACACATCTAAAACCCATCCACCAATGCGCGCACACACACACACACACACACTCACGATATGACACATGCACAAAAATATCTACCGATGCGTACACACATGCATGTGCACACAGATATGCATTTACACACAAATCCACACAAACAAATGATGCACACACACACAAACACACATATGCATATACACACAAATGCACACACACATCCACATGCACACACACATGCATGCATATACACACAAATGCACACACACACACACACACACGTACACAAACATACACACACCCACCACATATGCACACACATCTAAAACCCATCCACCAATGCGCGCACACACACACACACACACACACACTCACGACATGACACATGCACAAAAATATCTACCGATGCGTACACACATGCATGTGCACACAGATATGCATATACACACAAATCCACACAAACAAATGATGCACACACACACAAACACACATATGCATATACACACAAATGCACACACACATCCACATGCATGCATATACACACAAATGCACACACACACACACACACACACACGTACACAAACATACACACACCCACCACATATGCACACACATCTAAAACCCATCCACCAATGCGCGCACACACACACACACACACACACACACTCACGACATGACACATGCACAAAAATATCTACCGATGCGTACACACATGCATGTGCACACAGATATGCATATACACACAAATCCACACAAACAAATGATGCACACACACACAAACACACATATGCATATACACACAAATGCACACACACATCCACATGCACAAACACATGCATGCATATACACACACACACACACACACAAATGCACACAAACAAACACACACACACACACACACACACACACACACACACACACACACACACACACAAATGCATATATACACAAATGCATACATACACACGTGCACACACACACACATGCATATACACGCAAAGGCACACACACATATAGATGTCCATATACGCAAAAGCACAGACGCAGACACAAGTATGTGCATGATACACCCCCCCACACGCATATACCATTGCACATAAAAACACATACAACATGACAGTAGTTTATCAATACATACAACTATGCATTCACTCTGCTTGAGCGTTTGTGCTGTGATTTGTGTGTGATTTTTTTTTTGTCTCTCTAGGGCACACAGTCCAGTCTCGAGGGAACAGACTCAGGCTGAACGCTGCTGGAACGAGGGAGTGGAATTTTACCCACACTCCACCTCAGCAGGAGACAAACACACACACACACACACACACACACACACACACACACACACACACACACACACACACACACACACACACACACGCACAAACGAGCACACCTTCTCTTGCTCTCTCTCAGTCTATTTCTCCATAGCTGCTTCAGGATTATTCCTTCTATTCCAGACAACAGACAATGACTAACATGTGTCGACACTTGCTCTCTGTGCATTCAGATGCCTTTCAGGGACCACTGTCTCGATCACATCTGATGTTTCATCTAACTATACACTCACCAGCCATTTTATAAGGTACACCTGTCCAACTGCTCGTTAACGCAAATTTCTAATCAGCCAATCACATAGCAGCAACTCAATGCATTTAGGCATGTAAACATGGTCAAGACGATCTGCTGCTGTTCAAACTGGGCATCAGATGGGGGAAGAAAGGGGATTTAAGTGACTTTGAACGTGGCATGGTTGTTAAAGCCAGACGGGCTGGTCTGAGTATTTCAGAAACTGCTTATCTACTGGGATTTTCACGCACAACCATCATATTATTTGTTGTTCCTAAAACTTGGATACAAGACTTTTGTCTGGTATATAATTGAAACCTGTAGGAAGTCAATAATGCTAATGGAAGTCAATAGGTGCCAGCTACCAGCATTCTTCAAAATAACTTATTTTATGTCCACCAGAAGAAAGAAAGTCAAATGAACATGTGATGACAGAGAATTCATTTTGGGGTGAACTATCCCTTTAAGAGTGACCAAAAGGGGAAGTGAAATTAGATATTTAGAATAATTAAAGACATCATTTCCTTATCTCTAACGGCATGAGCTGAGTTCATATTCCTTACAGTATATTATAAAAGGGATGCTGTGTTGCTTGGCAACCATACACAATCCTAAAATTGTGAATAATTATTAAACAATCCTTTATTTTCATTATAATAAATGTAACAATTCATTTAGCTTTTCTATATTGCAGCATCCACTAATTGATACTTTGCATGTTTCCTTCAAATTGTAAACCCTCTCTCTCTATATAAGGTAAGATGCATTTATGCATACTGTGCATATTTGTAACGGATGCAATGCTTACAGTAAATGAGGAAGCATCTATAAGTGCAGATACTGTACACAGCAGCACAACTGTACTGACCCAACATCACCAGCCAGAGCTGCAGGCATTCAGAGAGAGAAAGGCAAAACCCTCTATCGACAGATTACACACACACGCACACACACACGCACGCACGCACGCACACACACACACACACACACACACACACGCACACACAAACACACACACACAGAGAGAGAGAGAGAACTAGAGATTACCCTGGCAGCCCCGATGAGATTATCATTCTAGCAGATTCCGAACTCGTGTTGTTATAAGATAGCAGTCTGCTTCTACACACTGAACTCGCTGCGCTTATGACTGAAAAATAGCAGCTGATTTGGATGAAGATTTCTTTAATGCATTAAATGAAAGTTCCTGTCAGTAGGTTTACTGTACGTATAAACCCAAACAGATCTGGACACTTAAATCACACATCCTCTAAAATGGCTGAATTGCATTAGATATACAAATTATAAGCATGACGTTTTGCACTGCATTTAACCTCAGGTAAGGAATTCTTTGCATTTGCATTTCAGAAGCGGCTCAGTGACACCTTTTTTTACCCTTTATAGTCAGAAAAGGCCATTGGGGATCAATTTAATAGTTGAATGTAATGTACTGTATATAATATGAGGATGTGTAATGTTAGAGCTTTTATTTAAACAGGTCACATGCTGCATTTGTCCAGCCAATGACACAGCAAATATGCAGATATTGTACCCAGGATTGAAAGAATATACAGTGTAAATCATCAATGTTTAGGGAGGCATTTGCAAACTAATGCTGCCAGTTGCTTTTTAGCATCACTTTATGAACCATTTTTGCAATGATTTTAGTCTCAAGGTGACTTTGAATGCATATGAAGTAATTTCTATCAAGTTCATACACTACAAAAACTGGTAACCAGCTATTATTGACTCAGTTATACATTCCTCATCAATAAATACACGAGTAAAACAGTAAGGCCATTGATGAATGCATGAGCTGATAAAGTGTACATCATATTTTGAACGCAATATACTGTAAGTTGCTTTGCTTTGAATATCAAATGCATAAATGTAAAACATCATCATAATATTGTGCATTAAGGTTAGTTAGATTTACCTAAATTATCGAAATGACTTTACATTTGGTTATGTTAAACTTGTTAATTTTTTTGATTATGTTTTAGTTGTTGTTGAGTGTCATAAATGTCAGCCTTTTACAGCTCAAATAGTTTAATATAGGAGAATAAGCATCTCAAACTATATGCAGTTTGGAGCAGATGTTGTTATTTTAGTGACCAGAGAGATAAAGATAACATAGATATGATGGCAAATAGTATAGCAGAAAATGTGTATATCAGGTCAAAAAATCTGTTGTCTCCCAATAACTTGTCTTAGTAGGATGACATTTAAATGTTTACTTTCAGTATGAATGCCGGTAGTTTTTATTGTGGGTGGCAAAAGATGTAATGCAACGCAATATGAGAATACTTGAGGGATGAGCAAATAAACATTCCTCATATGTCTTATGATTATATTTGATACTCATTTTAACATGACCTATAAAATAGATAAAAGAGTAAATGTGTTTGTTTTAGTGATTATATTAAAGTATCACTAACAATATAAAATGTTTTTGTTTACTAAAAAAACCTTTATAGACTTAACAGCAAAAAACAAAACAACAAAAAAAACACTGCTTTTACTTTACAGAAACATTCACTAACTGGCCACTTTATAAGGTACACCTTTCTAGTACCAGGTTTGACCCCTTTTTGCCTTCCAAACAATCCTATGTGGAATAGATTAAACAAGGTACTGGAAATATTCTTCAGAGGTTTTGGTCTATATTGACATGATAGCATCACATAGATGCTGCATATTTGTCGGCTGCACATCCATGAAGAGAATCTCCCTTTCCACCACACCCCAAAGGCGCACTATTGGATTGAGATTAGAATCAACAACAGTGTACAGTGAACTAATTAACAAGTACAGTGAACTAATTCAAGAAACCGGTCTGAGGTGATTCATGTTTTATGACATGGCACCTTATCCTGCTGGAAGTAGCTATCAGACTGTGGTCATAAAGGGATGGACATGGTCAACAACAATACAGGTAGACTGTAGCATCGACACGATGCTCAATTAGTACTAATGGTGCCAAGAAAATATCCCCCACGCTATTACACCACCACCAGCAGCCTGAACCATTAATACAAGGCAGGATGGATCCATGCTTTCATGTTGTTAACTTCCAATTCTGACCCTACCATGTATCAGCAGAAATTTTTTCTAATCTTCTATTGTCCAATTTTAGAGAGCCTGTGTGAATTGTAGCCTCAGTTTCATGTTCTTAGCTGACAGGAGTGGCACCTGGTGAGGTCTTCTGCTGCTGTAGCCCATCTGCCTCAAGGTTGGACGTGTTGTGCATTCTTCTGCATACCTTGGTTGTAACAACTGGTTATTTCAGTTACTGTTGCCAGCACAAACTGGAACCAGTCTGGCAATTCTCCTCTGACCTATGGCATCAACAAGGCATTTGCACCCACATTTCCACCGCTCACTGGAAATTTTCTCTTTTTCAGACCATTCTCTGTAAACCCTAGAGATGGTTGTGCATGAAAATCCCAGTAGATGAGCAGTTTCTGAAATACTCAGACTAGCTCGTCTGACACCAACAAACATGCCACATTCAAAGTCAATTATATCCCCTTTCTTACCCATTTTGAACTGCAGCAGATCATCTTGACCATGTCTACATGCCTAAATGCACTGAGTTGCTGACATGTGATTGGCTGATTAGAAATTTGCATTAACGAGCAGTTAGTCAGGTGTACCTAATAAAGTGGGCAGTAAGTAAATATAAATATAAACTCCATGCTGCAAACTATCACTGTTAGAAATGGCCTTAAAAATGTGTTTATTAAAAATGTATCTGAATACTAGAATCTTGAAAAATATCTAGTAAAATATTATGTACTGTCATCATAGCAAAAATAAAATAAATAAGTTATTAGAAATTAGTATTTAAACCTTACTAGAAATGTGCTGAAAAACATCTCTTTGTTAAACAGAAATTGGGGAAAAACATACTGGAGGGCTAGTAATTCACGAGGGCAAATAATTCTGACTTCAACTGTGTTACATTTTTAGGTAAAAAATAAATAAATATAGTGCAGTAAAACCATACTGTAGGTGTTCAACACATCTGTTAATGCAGCACAAGTACTGTAGTAGTGCACATTATCATTCAAACCTGAACAAATTAAAAAAATAAATAAATAAAAACTAAATATATGTGTTTTCTTTCTAATAAACCGCACTGGTTGATGTGTGTGTTGAATGGCACAGACGTGACCATCCACATTACATGCACATATAGTCATTTCAGCATCTGACCACCAAACCAGTTTCTGTCCGTGTTGTCTAAGACAGGCTCCTTCTTTCTTTCTTTCTTTTTTGGATTTAAGCCTTCAAAAATTCCTTTGGGGATTTTCTGTGCTTTTCTGTGCAGTCACAGTAACATTGACCTCTCTCTGCCTCTCTCTCTCTTGAATCTCCATCTCTCTCTCACACACACATACACACTTTCTGCCTCTCTTTCTCTTGAATCTCCATCTCTCTCTCTCTCACACACACACATACATACACACACGCACACTTTCTGCCTCTCTCTCTCTCCTGAATCTCCATCTCTCTCTCACACACACATACACACACACATTCTGCCACTCTCTCTCTCTCTCTCTTGAATCTCTATCCACTCTTCCAGAATTCCTCTGCTTTCAGTCTCTCGCCCAACTCTGGTTTGTTTTCCTCTGCTGTCACATACATCTTGATGTTTTTCATTAGTGCCCAGTATGAGCGTGCTGGTCATTTCTCTCTGCCGCTGTGCCACATTGGCCAGCTCTGATGTCGGTTTGGCACTGAGACTACAGACCCCATGACAGGGGTCATTTGAGGGCCATGTACCACACTACAGGGGGCAAAAAGCCAGCTTGTTAAACTGGCCCGCGGCCAATCACAGCCTCCGAGTCGCTCATTTCACTCAATCAGAACTTTTGCAAGCACTTAAAAAAAAAACGTTTGAAGACTCTAATACTTTCCCGATATCAAGATGATGAACATATCAAAGCTCATAATCTCCTACAAAAGGGATTTATTCTGTCTAACAGATAACACTGATCCAGACATGCCTAAAACATCAATCCAATCCAGATATTATTTCTACACTGCATTGGTTTTCTTACATAGATTTTTGTCTTCTTTCTAGTCCAAATATCCAAAAATCATTTTTTAGACAAGCAAAACATGTTGTCTTGTTTTAGAGGGCAGCTATTTCACCCCTTTTAAAGTATATAATAGAAGCCTTTTGTGTCTCCAGAATCCTTTACTGCGAATGATCTGGGGCCTCATGTACGAAGACTTGCGTGGAAATCATACTAAAACATTGCGTAAGCACAAAGCTGTAAATGTGTGTACGCAAAAAAAAAATTCAGATGTATGAAACACTGCCTACGTTGAATCTCACGCATATTCTTTTGTACATCTGAATCAACGTGAAACTGAGCGCAACATGCACGAGCACAAAACCCCTCCCTGCCTCCTTCCCCGTATGAATATGCTAATGACTCTACTTTGGCAAAACCCAACGAAAAAGCAATGGCAAAAGCAAGCAAAAAGAGAAACTTTGAACAGAATGTGAATTGGAGGTGCTCCTTTCGGAGGTAGACCGGAGAAAAGCGGTGTTATTTGCAACTTTGTTCTCCGGAATTAACAACAAAAGAAAAAAATAGAGTGGGAGAGTTTAGCTGATGCGGTTAACACAGTTGGGTCTGAACATCGCACTGAATTAAAAAAGAAATTGTGTGGTTTATAGGTGTAAAATGCTGCAGTACTCTTAACAGTCTCAGTGGTGCAGCTCGTAAGAAGCATGTCAACATGTTTTGACACATTCGAGCATGAACTCGGTTCGAATCCAGCGTCTGATGAACTTATTCTTCTTTTTCCCCCCGCTACATATCAGATTTTGCCTACTATTTATCACGGGAAAGACAAGTAGGAATCATTAATAAGTCTGTGCATCATATTTTATTTGCACATTTATTGAATGGAAATGTTTTTGACCGCTGCAAATTGCGCTTTAATATTTAGCTGGTCAAATGTATGGTATGGAAACCTTATATACCTGCTAAATGAACCCGTCTCATACAGCTGCCATTGCAAGGCTCAGACACTTTGTAGAGAGGAATTTAACACAACTGCCTCTAGGAGTCGCCAATGGAAATAAAACAGACACGCACAAAAAATGTGCGTACGCCAGCCATAAAGCTGGCGTGGACCTGCGCACATTCCCACGTTCAGTTCATCGTTAGTAAATCCAAACGTGAGTGATTCTAAGCGTGAAACCTGGTGTACGGAAAGTTTTTGTGCATACGCAGCGTTGATACATGATGCCCCAGGTCCTTCCCACCCATTAATCCCACGTGCCTATGAAAGCCATAGAGATCGCTCTGATGGATGTAGCCTTCACCTGCTGCGTCTCACGTAGATAAACAGCACAATGACAGACAAGAATGAAGCAGATCTTCCTTAAAGTTAAACTCTGTGGACGCGGTACCTGGTCCGTGACGCCATCGACTTTGGATTTACAGTTTTTCTCGTTTGCTTTGACCTGGTTAAAGAAACTAGGTTCCACTTCATTTTCACTATCCCAGCAGAGCAGAAGACAGGTCTTGCAAATGTGTAAACCCTTTCTCATTGGGTTACCACATTTTCCTCACCATTTTTCAAAACAGTTAACACGGATGTCATTCAAGCAGTCCAAACTCCATTGTTAATATAATTTTGAAAAACCTTTTTTCATCCACTTTAAATGTTCTCTACTGTATTTCTCTTGGAAGTAAAAATTGATTTGGTAATTGGTGTTTACATATCCAACATCTGCTTGAGGTGTTTGGCCAATCAGCGTGCACTGGGTCAGGCAGCCAATCAAAACACTCTGAGTTTAAGGGAAGGCAAGGCTTCGTAGAAACCAAAACCAAATAAGAGTATTTAAGGCAGATTGGAAGTAGAGTTGATGTAAGATTTTAAATAAGTGCTTTCTTATTATATGTAGTTTTTAAATGAAATGATTACTGCAGTCATTGCTGCTTTTATTACTCTTACCATTAATAATCATATTAATAATAGGAGGAAGAAGAAGAAGAATGATTCATATTAGAGCGATTTCTGAAGAGGAGTCTGGATGCAGACCTGGTGCAGTACAATCTGAGCTGCATCCAATGTTTTTTTAATACGCTCACCTAACCCCACCCCTAACCCTACCCGTCACAGTGACGTCACTGTATTGTGTCTGACATTGCATCGCTGAGTAATGCAATTTCAGCTTGCATCATAAAGGCTGCATCCAGACACTATTGGATTTCTGAAGGATCACCTGAAAACTGGAGTAATGAAGCTGAAAATTCATCTTAAAAATCACTGGAATAAATTATTAAATTTAATTCTAAAGTACTTATGAACAGTTTTTATAGTGCAATAACATTTCACAATTTAACTTTTTTTTCTGTATTGTTGATTAAATAAATGCAGCCTTGGTGAGCAGGAGAAGCTTATTTTGAAACATTTAAAAATCCTACTGACCCCAAACGTTTGATCGGTAGTTCGTCAAAAAATTGGATTTTTGAAAATGAAAGCATGCGATCTTATTAGAACACAGCTAATAAACACCCTAAAAGCATTGTGTGTTTACAGTATTTTGAGTACGCCACTCAGAAACTCAGCATATGCCTGGCATTATTCATTTTTTTTAAGAATAGAGGGACAAATCAATATAAAACAAAGCAAATGAGTTGATCGTCATTATCATTAGCTCTACCTCTTTCTCATCCTCCTGAGACTGGCGGTGGTCCTATGGCAACACAAATGTCTAAAAGAGCACAAATAAGAAAAAAAACATGAAGAAAAAACAATTACGAGAGAGACAGAGAGAGAGAGAGAGAGAGAGAGAGAGAGAGAGAGAGAGAGAGAGAGAGAGAGAGAGAGGTGGGGGAGGATTAATGAAGCAAACACATGATGGAAAGAAGCGTGAGACAGATGAGCAACAGTCTCGTTTTTCTGTTTTTTTTTTACCTGATTTTCAATGACAAAAAATAAACTTATTGTTATTGTGAACAACTATCCTGTTCTGAAAAAACGAAAATGCTCTGAATTACAGTACTTTTATTATTTTAAACTCAGAAGAATTTTTTTAAAACTTAATTAATATATACAGTCAAGCCCGAAATGATTCATACCCTGAAATATATTCATTCATTCATTCATTCATTCATTTATTCATTTACCTTCCGCTTAGTCTCTTTATTAATCTGGGGTCGCCACAGCGATATGAACCGCCGACCTATCCAGCATATAAGGTTTTACACCGCGGATGCCCTTCCAGCCGCAACAGAGTACTGGGAAACATTCATACGCACTCGTTCACAAACATACACTACGGCCAAATTAGTTTATTCAATTCACCTACAGCACATGTGTTTGGACTGTGGGGGGAAACCGGAGCACCCAGAGGAATCCCACACCAACACGGGCAGAACATGCACACTCAGCCTGATCTCACGAGAAAACGTAAGTATTTTACATTTTTTCAGTTTTGTGGCTAATTCGTACAAACATGTACAAGTTCAGTCATATGAAAAAATACGATTATAAAAAGGAGGCGTGGCACCCGACCCCACCCCTAACCCCATTGGGTGATGAGAAAATCGTACTAAGTTGTACAAATTAGATTGTACGAGTTCATACGAATGAGCCACTAAAGTAATTTGCCACCAGGCTGCAGCTCTGCACAAGACGTTTGGCCATAGTAGAAATGGTCGTGCCCAATTGAGCCTGGTTTCTCTAAAGGTTTTTTAATACTTAACTTTCGCCAATTGGTGAAGTTTGTTCCTCGCTGCTGTCGCCACTGGCTTGCATGCTTTGGGATCTGTAGAGCTGCGCATCGATGGATTTGCTCTTCAGTGTTTGGACGCTCAGTAGTGTTTATTAAACCACACTGAACTGAGCTAAACTGAACTGAACTTAACCTCTGAAAACTGAACTGACACTATTTCAATATACTTTGTGAAGCTGCTTTGACACAATCTACATTGTAAAAGCGCTATACAAATAAAGGTGAATTGAGCTGAATTTAATTAAATCAAAAAGTTACAAATTGTTGTGAGATTGCAGTGGTAAACTCCACAAATGCTAACTGACCCAGCTGAAACCAGTGACCTACTTGCTGTGCTAATCACTGAGCCACCATATCGGCCCCCTGGAATATATTTGGAATGATTATACCTCTCTCTCGATATATATATATATATAATAAAAAAATACTAACATTTTAGTCAAATCCATACAAATGCAAAAAAAAAAAAAAAAGCTAATTGTCAATTGGTCTCTTAATTTTAATTTAATGTCATCCGAAATGTCAGCAAATCTATGTTTTACTCAACCACATACCTCATTCATCCTGTCACAACCACCAGTGATCTAAAACACCATAGATCGCTGGATAACATTCACACTCACATAGGACTACAAATCTGCTGCTAAGTGGACTACAAGAACCAGTCATGCAACACATAGCTGATGCTGCTCAAGCACTGATTACACGCACACATATATACAGCTCACTTTGAAACACTCATTGTTGAGTCTTGTTGTCTGTTTAGTGACACTACAATGCGTTTTCCTTGCCTTCCATGTTTTGAACCGTTGCTTTGTTTTGCTTGATTATTCCTGTATGCTACCCGTATACTGACCATTTGCCTGCTATTTCGACTAGGACTCTGGATTGCCCTCATGCATCTGTTTGCTCCTGTGCTGATCATTGCTTGCCTGACCATCCTGTCAATAAAACCCTGCATTTGGATTCTCACCTCTGTTGTCAGTGTAACATCCCCTGTTACAGATTCATTCATTTTCCTATGGCTTAGTCCATTTATTTATTAGGGGTCGCCACAGCGGAATGAACCAGCAACTTATCCAGCATATGTTTTACAAAGCGAATGCAGAACTGAGAAATGGATAAAAATATTCATTTTCAAAATGGGCTGTACTCAATTATGCTGAGCTCTGTACTTAACAATATGATGAAGTATTTCAAAACCCTGTAAATGTACTCAATCCCTATTTTTTTCACTTGGTAATACCTTAGATTGACCTGAAACCTTTTATCTTAAAGTAGATTCATAATAAAATCATAATAGAATCACTTAGTCTATTCAATTACATTTTAATTGATATTCAACTTGCCTTAATTAAATTAGAAAATCACACATGATAAGATTACTTTCAACAACATTATTATTCAGAAGTGCTGTATGACTTTAATGAGTTTTATCCATGGAAATTAACAATTAGTTTGTATTTAAATGCCCAGGTGAGGTCTCGACTCCTCCATTATTTAACACAGCCACTTTATTGACCTCATCTAATTTACCAATATAACTTTGCTACACTTCATGGAGATGAAGAAGTTTTCCACATTTCCATTTCACACTCGCACATTCAATTGTTTAAACTACTTATTTAAAATAAGCCGAAACCACACAATTCTTGAGTTTTTTGGTCAAGACAACTTGTTTTATGTTCAATTATTCATTCATTTTCCTTCAGCTTAGTCTATATTTCAGAGGTTAATACAGAGTAATGAACCATTTACTACTCCAGCAAATGTTTTACACAGCTGATGCCCTTCCAGATGTAACCCAGTTCTGGGAAACACCCATACACACTCTACACTATGGCATACACTAAATATATTTTTTGTGATTTAATAGATGAATTATCATGTGTGTAAGCATTTAGTATGCGCGTGCAGTGATGTTGCAAAAAAAAAAAAACGCAAGCGCTAGCATTTACTGCAAGGGAATGACATCCGATGCGGTACAGAGTTTGTTGTTGCATTAGAGATAAGTTATACTGATTACATATTATATATATTATTTCCATAATGCTTTCAGCGTATTATAACAGCTTTTCACCCAGTGATAAGCACAGTGATTCGGCAAAATTAACGTTAGTTCACGAAGTGAGCGGCGTTCATCTGACAGGTTCATTTGCAATAGCATCCTCCCAATGGATATTGGATAAGACAAAATGACCAAGCATCTATGTACTATGTAGTGCTAAAAACCGAGGTTCTGCCTAGCCAAAGACAAGAAAAAAAGACTGAGCTAACGTTATACAAGGCTTGGGTAATCATCAACAAGCAAAACTACTGCATTCTGACAGCGAACTACACCTGAACTTAAGGCAGGGTATGTAAACTTACACATTTCTGTAAAGTTGGTTTTATATTCGCACATTCAGACTTTTTCCTTAATAATATAATGTCATAAAAATATTATTTGCAAACTCTAAATAGCGAAATCCTATTAGCAGCCAATGACTATCAAAGTACAACACTGTTCATAGTCAAATAAACAGTGTTAATGTTGTTTTCAAGTCACACTTGCAGGTTATTTTAGACTGTATTTTCAAAGTGCCGTTGTAAACAATATAGGGAGTGAGTCACAAGTTGTCACTGAATGAATGTGTATATAAAACCAACTTTACCTTAATAACTTACACTTTCACATTTCATTCTGAGCATTCAGTGTCTGCAGTTTAATTAGCCATGGTTAACTGTTTATGCTAAAATCATTGCTGAAATCAAAAATGAGTAATGTGTATGATTGAGCATAGCGTGAACTTACCTGATATACCACGAGAGCTGCAGAGTCCAGCATTTTTAATTAGGTCCTCATTTCTTTTAGCTCCCTTTAAGCCAAAGACATCTGCATTCGGCATTAAACGAAGAGTGTTGTACGGTAAATGTTAAGTTTTCTATTTTTGGATTTTTCGAATTTGGCAACGTACTGCATGACATGACTTGTTTACTATTGCCAGCGTTCTCTTTTTTGCAACCAGGTGATAAATTGACAGTTTATTCCGCTGTGGTGACCCCAGATTAATAAAGGGACTAAGCCGACAAGAAAATGAATGAATGAATAATTCTACTCATTTGAAGAGAGTTTTGATCTCAGTGTTAAAGGTAATGAGTTAATTAAATACCTCATAACTTCAACTTAAATAGATTAAGTTCACAGTACTCAGTACACAGTATAGATTAGCTATTATTGGGTTTTACAGTGCTCAGTTGGTTTGAGTTCTCTTCATTCATTGGGTTTTATGTTGCTTATATTGCTTCGTTAACTCAAATGGAGTAAGTTCACAACACTCATTATAGTTTTTGAACTTAAATGGTTTGTTGCAATCGATTTCCTCAAACGGTTTGAGTTACCTTAACCTTTTTGGTTTTACAGTGCACTATTAACTGGATTGAACTTGTAAAGGTGGAAAAAAAGTGTTGAGCTTTAAGATCTTCTGCAGATTATTCCAAACATCAGCAGCAAAAAACTGCAGAGTACTCTGAAAAAAGTGTTGCATGCAGAACTGTTGCAAACAATTTATTTGTGTTGAATTCAGACAAACAAATTAAGTTTAATAATGTTCAACTTAATTTGTTTGTTTAAATTCAGCCCAAATAAATTGTTTACAAACGTAAAAAAATGAGTAAATCCAAGGAATCAACTTTGAATAATTTTTTTTCAGAGTAGCGACCTAATGAAGTGCCAACTTTGTGTGAAATCATATTGTGTGGAACCCTAATTTATTTACAGTGCACACAAATTTCCTTCATGCTGTCCCAACACAAATCGATTAAGTTAACTTTACAAATTCAAGTAGATTGAACATAAAACAATTAAGTTGTCCCAAATAAAATCCCCAAAATTGTGTTGTTTCAGCTGATTTTAAATAAGCAGCGCAGCATGCATTTTATGACAGACAATTAATAATAAATAATAAAGAATCAATTAGCTGAATCAATAAAACTGGTAATTTCTACAAAAAAAAAAAAAAAGAAGATTGACTGTAGAAAACATTATGACAATTTTCCAAAATAAAAAAGAGAGATACAGAAAAAAGGACAAAGACAGAGAGAAAAAGATTTTTCCGGGTCCTGGATTTGCAATGGCATCCTGTGTTCTTGGATGTGCCGTTGCCAAGGCAACAGTAACTTGGTGACCTCGTTATTTCAGCCTAATCCAGCGCTGAAATTATGGTTGCTCCACCCTTTTGCCTGGCTGCCCTGATAACATAATCATTGCAAATGAGGCACAGGAAGACGAGAGCGAGAGAGAGAGAGAGAGAGAGAGAGAGAGAGAGAGAGAGAGAGAGAGAGAGAGAGAGAGAGAATGAGAGAGGGAGAGATAGAGGAGAGAAACAGACTGACAGAGTTACACCGAGATCCGAAGATGAGAAGAGTGCGAGAACCAGAGCACTAACATGCAGAGAGAGTGTTGGTGTGACTGATGAATAAATGAAACCATAAAATATAACTACTGTAGTTTCTGAATAAAATAAGTCCTGAAATTGCTCGGAGACCATCCATTATCTCATTCCAAACCGGATCATTTGGACGCTATAACTGCACTTAAACTATAATCTGACAATAGAGCTTCTTTGAAATAACTAACAAGACTGCCAATTCACACTTTACATATCTGACATGCGCTTTAAACATGACGAGACAAGCAAGAATGATGCATTTAAAACAGATATTTTAGCTATAATTGACTGTTGATTGTACTTTGTATTCAATTAAAATTAATGACTTAATAATAAATAATAAAAGGAGCACATAGAATGATTAAAAAATATATTTATTTCAAATAAATATGAGCGCTAATGTGAATCTTCGACTATGCCTCTTTAATAATTCACCAAATTTGCATATCATTATCTGCATATCTCATTACCTCTGACAGAGACACTTACATATTCAAAAATATCATTAGGCTTATATTCGATTGCATAAATTAGCATGAATAATGCAGGGCTGATCCCTTTTAACTGCTTGAGAAGAAATAAATTGTGCTGATGAATTTGTTTCCTTTTGATAATTTTCTAAATGTAAAATAGTATGTGACAGTTGGATAAAAGTTAAATGGGAACTCAAGACTAGGGTTGTAACGGTATGAATTTTTCACGGTATGATAATCGTCTAAAACAATACCACGGTTTGACGGTTTCACGGTATACGGTATGTTACAAATGTTACAAAATAATAGAACAGCGAAGCAAATTTGACTTTTTCAATACAATATATTTTCAGTTACTATAAACAACACCACTTACAAAGAATAAATAAAAATAAGAAAATAATAAATAATGTGTCAGTCCAAATAAAGTCCAAATAAACATGGTGCAAATCCTCAGTAAAAAATAGATATAAATATTTACTATACTATAAATAGTTACATAACGAAACTAGATTCAATATGGAACATCCTTAGGTTCTATGTGCCAGCATGGATTTGGATATGGTTGTATGCAATGCAGACAAACAGCTGCACCTTCATTTGCGTCTTTTGAATACAGCAAGAGCAGCAGTTCGTCTTTGCTGTGTCACTGTTTTGTCATGTTTCTGTGCTGCTGTGCATGCAAAAGTACTTAGTATGAGAATTATTTCATGCAAAACTTTTTTTTTGCGTTTTATTTAGCCGCGCATAAATGTATGCCTATCTCTCATTCCGTGTTGTTCAAAAAGCTCATGTTGGTCCACAAACAAAAGCGAAACCTATGCTTATTGGTTGTGATATAGCGAGTTTGAACCAATCTGGGCATGGAGGAGGGACAAGTGCATCAATGTATCATGTCTGATTTGTCCGGAGACACAGTGACGAGCGTTTCTTTGTCAAATCAGCGTTGTCAAATGTTGATGACGTAACCGCACTGATTCCGGAGCCTCTGAAAGTCCGCGAATGTTTTGTGATACAGCACTGGAAAGCTGAGATTCTCTTCTTTATGCCAATCTTTGAATTGTATGAATCGGATCAGCGGATCAAAAGTTATTAAACATTTAAGAGCAATACTTATTTTTAGCCGCGGGCGGCTGTCTCGGTCTTTAAGGGTTAAAACCGTTGATATGCAATTGTTCATGGTATGATAATCGTGCACTTTCAAATCGTGGTAAACCGTCATACCGGTATATTGTTACAACCCTACTCAAGACTAATATATGTAGGTGCATGGCTCTATCTAAAGGAAACACTCACCCCAAAAAATGAATGTGCTTAATATTTCTTCACCCTCAGGTCATGTATGCAGAACATTAAAAAGATTTTATGCTAAAATCCAGTAGCATGGGCGACACGGTGGCTCAGTGGCTAGTACTGTCACTGTCAAGAAAGTCGCTGGTTTGAGTCCCCGCCGTTTCAGTTGGTGTTTCTGTGTGGAGAAAAGTCCAAACACATGTGGTATGTGAATTGGGTAAGATACATTCTTCGTGGTGTATGTTTGTGAATGAGTGTGTATGGGTGTTTCCTAGTACTGGGTTGCGCCTGGAAGGGCATCTGCTGTGTGAAACAAATGCTGGATAAGTTGGCGGTTCATTCCACAGTGGCGTCCCCAGATTAATAAAGGAACTAAACCGAAGGAAAATGCATGAATGAATACAGTAGCATTTGCTGATTCACGCTTCCCGAGTCAAAAACACATACAAGGAAAACTAAATTTATCTTTTGGTTGTGAAGTGTGTTGTACAGTCCAATCATTTCATTTGATAACTCATAAGGAGTTAAAAGTATTCCTTTTTGTGTTTATAATAATAATAATAATAATAATAATTTGTCTTCAAAAGTAGCATCTCAAGGCACATAATTCCTTCATTAATTTTCCTTCAGCTTAGTCCAACTCAGTTCAGCTTATTTATCAGGGGGTGGCCACAGCGGAATGAACCGCCAACTTGTCCAGCATGTTTCACACAGCGGATGCGCTTTCAGTCGCAACCCAGTACTGGGAAACATCCATACATACTCATTTACACACATACACTACGGCCAATTTAGCTTATTCAATTCACCTATAGCGCATGTGTTTGGACTGTGGGGGGAAATCGAGCACCCGGAGGAAACCCACGCCAACACAGGGAGAACATGCAAACTCCACACAGAAATGCCAACTGACCGTGCCAGGGCTCGAACCAGCAACATACTTGCTGTGAGGTAACAGTGCCAATCACTGAGCCTAAACGATGAATGCAAAGAAAATTTTATTATAAAAAAATAAATTGAAAACACAATTAATAAATAAATAATGATAGTAGATCTAAAAATCTAATAAAATTCTAATAAATTCTAATAAAATTATATAATGTTTACTGTATGTTTTTTTTTTTACTTTCAAATTGCAGTTAGCAATTGACTTGCAGAATACACTTTTTAATTAAAGGGGTAGTTCACAATGGAAGTTTTGTCATCGTTTACTCTCGTTCACTTGCCACAAACCTATTTAAGTTTTGTTCTTCTTCTGCTGAACACAAAAAAGTTTTGAAAAATGGTCACCTTAGAATTATTAGGTTATATCTGACATTTTTGTCAAAATTGAGTTATTGACATATTCTTATTAAATGACAACTTATTTACAATATGGGATATTTTTTTTATAAGTTGTTTACATTTTAAGACTTTTTAAATGTTACACACATACTGTTTGCTATGGAATGCAAAAGCTTTGAAGCTCAATATCTCAAAATCATTCAGAACGCAGATAGAACCTTATAATTCCAAGGTGAAGAAATGTTCAAAACCTGCAACCATTGACTTCCATAGTATTTGTTTTTCTTACTGGGTGAACTAATCTCTTTAAGTGGAAAGAGTTTAACCTTTTTATTATTTTTAACCACAGTTAAAGCAATGTTACTGAATGTGACATGGTGTAAAGAAGTACAGAAGTACGTCACTCGGCTCAATTTTCATTAGACAGAACCTCTCAGATTGAACAATGAACACATTCATTCAGGTTAAATCACAGTTTAAATGTTCATTCACATTTAATTATAACGTTTGTCTCAAAATGAGTGTAAAATGCTCTCAGAATGGCCAAAAAATGTATTTAACGGAACAGAAGTAAAGCACTCATATAAATAAGTACCTTACTCTATAAAGTACTTGATTACACCATTATGAGAGTATAGTCACCATGTCAGCCATTTTATTTTCGTTGGTCTTAATCAGAGATGCCCAAAGTAGAGCCTGCAAGCCAAAGTTGGCTCATGGAAACCTTTGATTTGGCCCACCCTTCCATCTGAGAAAAGGAGGGAGAATGATGGGGATAGTTTAGAGATTGTAAGTTTAAATTTTATGTAACCTTTTATTGATTTGTTTAATTGAAAAGCTACAAAAAAAAAAAAAGCTAAATGAAATTAAATGTTTCAACATAAATGGTTAAATTAATCATATTTAGTTTAAATGTACTGTCACCTGACGGAGAGAGGACATAGCAGAGACTTTGGTGAGCAAATCAAGGCAAGGGCACATTCTGCATGACTAGTGTGTATAGCACTGAACTACACTGTTATGAATGTGATTGTTTTTATTGGAATATGTTATAATTAAAGTTATACTGCATTAGTTAATATAATTTAAAGTTTTTTTGTATTTATTCATAAATAATATCGAATTGATTAGAAAATTATACGAGGCAACTTTAATGTAATATAGTTTAGTATATTTATTTTCAGCCCACGGATATCTCAATGATATTTGGGTTTTGCCCCTTCATACAAAAACGTTTTTAGCATCCCTGGTCTTAATTTATGATGTATCAACAGAAAGCACGCAGCTCAACTCCTTGTTCAAGCTCTTGTTCTCTCCAAACTGGATTACTGTAACTCTCTACTAGCTGGGCTTCCAGCTAACTCTATCAAGCCTCTTCAACTGCTCCAGAATGCAGCAGCACGAGTGGTCTTCAATGAACCTAAACGAGCACATGTCACTCCGCTGCTACTCCGTTTGCACTTGCTGCCAGTTGCTGCTCGCATCAAATTCAAAGCTCTGATGTTTGCCTACAAAGCGACTTCTGGCCTTGCTCCTTCTTATCTGCTCTCACTTCTGCAGATCTATGTGCCCTCCAGAAACTTGCGTTTTGTGAATGAACGTCGCCTCGTGGTTCCATCCCAAAGAGGGAAGAAATCACTTTCGCTCACGCTCACGCTCAATCTGCCCAGTTGGTGGAATGAACCCCCTAACTGCATCAGAACAGCAGAGTCACTCGCTATTTTCAAGAAACGACTAAAAACTCAACTATTTACTCTCCACTACACTTCCTAATCTGCAATTGCCTCTCTGGATATCACACTAACTGTACCCCCCCAAAAAAAAAAGTACTAATACTTTCCTTCTTAGACTTTACAGACCTGAAATTTGCCTATAGCACTTATTCATTGTTGCTCTTTTAGTTGTGCAAGTTGCTTCCTTGTCCTCATTTGTAAGTCGCTTTGGATAAAAGTGTCTGCTAAAAGACTAAATGTAAATGTAAATGTAAAAGTCAACTTTAAATAGGAAAATCATGAAAACCCTTTGGTCATCTTTTTCGCTAATGGTCTAATCTGATTCAAAGATCTATGCTAAGCTAAGCTAAAACGCTTCTGCCAGACACGGAGATCTGCTGAATGGATTCAAAAATGGCAAAACTCAACTGTTTAACTGTAGGGGATGATTTAAAAAAAAGTTTTTCTTTAAAAAGATACAGAGCAAAAACACTGAACTATTGATAACCATTCTGCAATTTTCATGCATTGCCGAGGGAGACTCTTCAATATTATCTGAAGACTTAAGTCCATTTATAGCGGCTCACTCTTAATAAGAATTAGTCATTGATTGATGTTTGTGCAATAAAGGATGTAACACTCTTTAAAAAGCTTTTATGTTTTACTATTGTTAATGTACAGAAGAAAATTATTTCCCAACCACGAGTTCCACATCACACACAACTAAAAGAGGCTTGTGAAATTATTGATTTGTGGAAAGCTGCTCAGTCAGTTCATAATCATGTGCAGTGCAGACATTAACTCTTTTTTAAGAAGGTCCTGATTATTTTAAATTTGTAATGTCTTTTGCCAACTAAATTCATATTTTACATTAACTGAAAGGGCTCCTCAGACTTCTTGCTGAAATATCTGATATCTGTTTTTTTTTTTTTTTGCCTGTGGTGGTTTCTGACCTCCTGCACACATCTCACTTTACTCCAAATGTACAGACAACCCAGCACAGTTAAAAGTGATGCTACATTTTGCAGAGGCATTCAAAATGTGGCAGAAAAAAGAAGACAAAGTGGAAAATAAAGAGAAAAGGGGACCATTCACACACGCGCACACACACGCGCGCGCACACACACACACACACACACACACACACACACACACACACACACACACACACACACACACACACACACACACACACACACACACACAGTTCAGTATCTATGCACTTAGTTCTAAGTTTGAGTAAAACATGATTTTTGGTTTTATTCTGCAAACGACTGATGAGATGTCCTCTAATTTAAAAATAAAATGTTGCTTTTTTAGAGCATTTGCTTTTAGATAAAACAACATAGAAGAAAAACTTTTTTGTTTGTCTTACACAACACCAATGTTTTACTTCGGAAATATTCAGAAATCAATTATTTCATGAAATAAGCCTGATTTTAAACACGTGTTATTGGTTGGTTTAAAAATTCTCACAAATCTAAATAAAAAGCTCAATCCCAATTCCTCCCTTTAGCCCTTCCCCTTACCCCTACCCCTCGTTTAGAACATTCATGTGAAGGGTTAGGGGTGTCTCTTTAGCTTTAAGGCATAGGGCTAAGGGTGAGGGCTAGATAGTAGATACCCCTTCAAACTGAGATTTTTCAGGACCACACTCGAAAACAAGGGGTAAGAAAATTGTCCAGAATACACCAGCCACAAAGGCAGCATAGCTGCACCTGGAAGTATGAAGATCCACAAATTAGTATTAGTAACAAAGAAGCACGTTTTAATACATTCACAATGGTCTTGTTTCACCATCATGCTTAAAAAAAATAAACTCTAAAAAAAAAAACAAAAAGAAAACAGCTAAATTTCACTATCTATAATCCCCAATAATAACTCCTGTATAGCAGTCACACAATATTCTGTCACTCTATCACACTCGAATACCCTGTCAGAAATGTTTAGTGGCTGTGAATGAGCTTTTTACAGTGTCTGCTATGTTAATGTTGTTTTCATGTGTCTACATAGATGAATATGGCCACTCTGTAAATGCACAGTATAGTTACGATCTTGTTGCCACATTAGGTCGTTATGATAACATGATATATGCCTTCAGTGATTTCCTGACGATAAATACCAAAAATTAGCACAACTGGAATAACCACAGCAGTAATGATCGTCTGATGTCATATGAAGCAAGAGATCGCAATGACATATAATGACGTGAGCAGGTGCTGTAATGCTGTGCCATTTCTTAGGAAGAAATTTTGAAGCCTTCCCCTTCACACTCTGTTTCAAGGGCTAAGAGGAAAGGGAAGGGGGGGATACAAAAATGGAATTGGGCCAATGTGTGCAAGCAGATGGCCTTGTTTCTAGTACTTTGAACAAAACTAAAGGAGTTCCACATGGTTCAGTACTGAGGCCTCTTCATTTTACTATATATAAAAAAATATTGATCAAAACATAAGAAATGCACATTTTCTTTATTATATCTGATGATATAGTCACATTCACAGCCGCATCTGCACCCAATCTGGTGTAATTGCTTTTACTTCAACATTATTTATCTGAGTTAAAAGAGTTTACAACACGTTTAAGGTTTACAATGCAAATCCAATGCACAGACTTTTAATTTTAGTCAGCCTGCCAGCCTCCAGGGTATCTGGAGAATTGTCATCCCATGCAAAATCGCCATGATTAAGGTCTGATTTCTTTAAAAAAACAGCGATCTTCACTGCCTGGCTGAGATACAATATAGTGCTTATCAGACCCAACAAGAAGCACTGCAGTAAATTATATATTTCTACACCATGTCTTTAAAATACGGAAATTAATTTGTCCCCTGTATTTTCAATGCAATTTCTGCACTGGTCTGCGGCTAATGACGGCGCCTGCGTTAAAATCGTCTTATGTCTCTTTTTACGCTTTAACAACCAAATGGATGCTTAAATCTATTTAACTGATTATATTTGAATTATGTTACGTCTTTGATGATGTTACCTTATGAAATTGAAAATAGTCACATAAAGCTCTCACCGGAAGTTCATCATTGGCTGAAAAAATATTAGCTGTGCATATAGCCAATTAGAACCATTTGAATGGTAAACATGTAGGCTAAGTCTCTCATATAGTATATCTAAATGACTGAAAATATCACTTTACACACTGTATTGTACATAATTCAGATATTTGTTACAAAAATTACTACAAAAACAAAAAGAGAGAGAAAGAGAGAGTGAGTGAGTGAGTGAGTGAGAGAGAGAGAGAGAGAGAGAGAGAGAGAGAGAGAGAGAGAGAGAGAGAGGTATCAACGTGTTGATTGTTGTGGTTCAGGTCAGAGGAGTTGCTTATTAGCGCCATCTAGAGGTCAGGTCACGCCAAACGTTGAACACGAGGTGAAGCTTATTATGGTGATTTTTTGTCAGCTGTGCAACATAAATTGTTTGCATTTGTGAGTTGGATTCGCGTGCTTTCTAAACATTAGGATGACACAACGTTTGTCGTCCATAATTTACTCCCTCTCTCTCACACATATACACACACACACTCACCTTCCAATGTCCTCACACTCAAGTTAACCACGGCTGAACTAACCACTTCCATCTGTAAGCTCTTCATTTCTACAGTCTCCACGCTTGCCAGACAAAATGGCTTCCACATGGCAATCAGACAGAACAACAGCAACTGCGGGGAGAGAAGGAGATTTAAGCCAACAAAACACAGAATTGCTGAGGCAAACCGTCAACCAAATAAAACAAAACAAGACAAACCTTGTCCTCAGCACATCCTCATTGAATACCAATCAGCAGCTATCTGACCAAACAAACAATATAAACGTGGATTTAGTTTGATGTATATGGTAGAACTAAATTCTCTTAAAGCAACAGCTGATCTCAAATAACATACAATTGCTTTAATCACTCGAGTTGTGTTTGCAAATACATCCTGTTCGTTTTTAAATTTAGTTATTAGCAGACACTTTGTCCAAAGCAACTTTGGATTAGCTAAGCTAGCATTACTACTATACAAAACCAGTCAGATAATAACTTGCAAAATTGGGGGATAACAGAACATTTTATGTTGTCTATGGTTTGCATCTTATGAAAACCTAGTATGCAAATCAGAAAAATATAGAATTTTATGTAATAAAAAAAAAAAAACAGTCACATTGTGAATTATATTCTCCACCACTTCACTTAGGCTATATTACCTCCTCACTACATCTCAGAAATCACAAATTGACCCTGTGTTAAGGACATTGTACATAAATACATATATGTAAATAAATACAACATAAAAGTTCAAGTACACGTATTACGCAAACCATACAATTTTAACCATCAAAATCAGTACATTGTAATGGTTTCTAATGTGTTTGGGGGCATTTTCCAATAGGATGTATTGCTATTAGCATACCAACAACAGAAAGAAAAAAAATACCAAGAGACCATTATAGATACCATTATTCCAAAACAATTTTCATTACAACAATTACACCATTAGAACATCTGTGATGGTTTCCATGTTTTTTTTATTTTTCAGAAGGGTATAATGTGCCAGTTCCTGTTGTTTTATTATTATCTGTTACAATTAGCCATTAGGTTTAAACACATACATGTACCTACTGTATGAGTATGATTTGTCGGTAACACTTTACAATAAGGTTCATTAGTTAATGCATTTACTAACATGAACTAATCATGAACATCACATGTAAAGCATTTATTAATCATAATTGAAGATTTACTAATGCATTATTAACATCCAAGTCCATGCTTGTTAACATTAGTTAATGCACCATTAGTTAACATGAACTAACAATGAACAACTGTATTTTCATTAACTAACGTTAACTAACATGAACAAATACAGTAGTACATGTATTGTTCATTGTTTGTTCATGTTAGTAAATGCATTAATTAAATTAAAAGCAGTGTCTGCTATGTTAATGTTGTTTTCATGTGTCTACATAGATGAATATGGCCACTCTGTAAATGCACAGTATAGTTACGATCTTATTGCCACATTAGGTCGTTATGATAACATGATATATGCCTTCAGTGATTTCCTGACGATAAATACCAAAAATTAGCACAACTGGAATAACCACAGCAGTAATGATCGTCTGATGTCATATGAAGCAAGAGATCGCAATGACATATAATGACGTGAGCAGGTGCTGTAATGCTGTGCCATTTCTTAGGAAGAAATTTTGAAGCCTTCCCCTTCACACTCTGTTTCAAGGGCTAAGAGGAAAGGGAAGGTTGACAAATGTGCTGCACAATACAAATCACAAAGAGAAATATATAAAATTATAGCTAAAACAAACAATGGCAAATCAAAAGGGTAAGTTTTCAACGTAGACTTAAAAACAGACAGAGATGAGATCTAATACAGAGTGGCAGAGCATTCCGCAATGTAGGACCAGCTATTGCAAAAGCACGGTCATCCCTGCAGTTCAGCTTTGGGGATGCATAAAAATCTCTGGTTTGATGACCAAAGAGACAGACCAGGCTGATGTTCAGTCAACAGGTCTGACAGAAAAGAAGGCGTCATGCCATTTAGTGATTTAAAAACCAAGAGAAGAATTTTAAAAGTGACACAAAAGTGCACAGGTAACCAGTGCAAAGAGTGTAAGATTGGTGTGATGTGGTCATTTTCTTTTTTGGTACCGCAAAACCTTCCATCAGCATTTTGAACTAACTGTAAATAGGACCGTAAAAAGCAAGATGCCTTAAAATGTAATGCATCCTATGATTTTAAAAAGATGTAAAAAAATGGGATTTACTTTCACAGGTGGGAATGTATAGGTTTGTGCTTTTAGGGTTACATTTTAAAGTGTTAGCTAATTAGCTTTGAATTTGCTGTGTTATGTTATTCAGCAAAATCATCTGCTGAAGTCTTTATACACTTTTAATACACATTAAAGCACTTTAATCCACTTGTTAAGTGGTGATGTATGTAATACTGTTTCCGGGTCCAAGCCGCCACTCATTTGAGTTGAGAAATTATCCGTTCATGATCCCTTTTTATTTATATCATACATTAAAGTTAATTTTATATAAAGTCATAGTAGTACATAACAAATACCAAAATTTTAACAATTTATTAAAAAATGAATCACTTTCTGGCCATTGGATATCAGGCATGTTAGTTTAGTTTATTTATATAGCACATTTTTTTTTACAACACAACGTTTCCCAAAGTGCTGAACACAATCAATACTAAAAATAAAATCTACATCACATACATAACAATTTAAAACATAAGGCAAACCCCTCAACATTAAAAAGGCTCAAATACTAAGGAACAAAGATGGCGTTTCAAACGCTTTTTAAAAACAGGTAGGGTTGGAGCATGTCTGATGTGGGGTGGAAGCCCGTTCCAGAGTTTTGCGGCAATAACAGCAAAAGCGTGATCCCCACTTCACTTAAACCAGGACCTTGGTATAGAAAGAATAAATTCATCAGAAGACCTCAGTGACCTACCAGGATTATATACATGTAGCACGTCTGATAAGTAAGGAGGTGCCAGATTGTTTAACGATTTAAAAACAAAGATTAATAGTTTAAAATCAATCCGTGACCTAAGAGGCAGCCAGCAGAGAGGAAAGAACTGGGGATTTGTGCTTGTACTTTCGAGTCCCTGTCAGAAGTCTCGCAGCCGCATTTTGTACTAATTGCAATCTATTTAGGGCATTTTGACTAATACCCACATATAGAGCAGGGGTTCCCAAACTTTTCAGGCCGCGACCCCCAAAATGACAATGCCAGTGACTCGCGACCCCCAATATCCTTTGAGGTGGTTATAAATACAGAAACCTTGCATGCAATGGCGCACACACACCAATGGACCCAAGTCTATTCTTCTTTTATTTTTTTTAATGTATGAGAGCTGTAAATGGGCCACAAAGTTTAACCAGGTGTTATGAAATCTGCTGCATCTGACGCTATTGCTGTGTCTTTAATACAATGTAATTACCGCAGGGGTTGCAATCCAATAGAAGTAATAACTAAAAGCTAGTAACTATATATGGTATAAACGACTATTTTTTCTCTTCAGTAGGTTATGGATAAAATATGGTAATTCTTATGGCTTAATAAAAATAAATAGATTTTTGGAAACCACCAGGCGACCCCCCCTTCATTGTCCCGCGACCCCTCGGGGGGTCCCTACCCCCCCTTTGAGAACCACTGATATAGAGAATTGCAATAGTCAAGTCTTCCCAAAATAAAAGCATGGATCACCTTCTCAAGGTCATTAAAAGAGAGAAACGACTTTACTTTTGCCACAAGTCGTAAATAGAAAAAAAAAATGGATTTAACAACTGTATTTGCTTGTTTGTTAAATTTTAGATCACTATCGAAATGAAATCCTAGGTTTCTAACAACAGGTTTTTGATAAGTGGAAAGCTCACCAAAACCTAATGAATGCAAAGGGTTAGGATCGCCAAACCAGACCAGCTCATTTTTTTCTTAATGGAAATTTAATGGACATTTATTTACATGGACATATATATTGCGATCGTGATTTCGAAAGTATTAAATCGCTTTGTAAACGTTTATTATTACCATTTCATGAATCTCCCCATTCAGTTGAATAGAGCGCTTGAACCCGGAAGCCGCTTCGCAAGACATCACAGTTAACAAGCGGATAGGCACATACTAGACTAGTCAACTTGCTCTACAATGTTCATGGATTAGCTTGTTTTAATATGGCAGGCAACCCACATAGTAAACGAACTTGGCTCAAATGTGGCCTCATTATGACACTGTTGGCGTGTTGCCGGCACTGGCATGCATAATGTCAGACGAATGTGGGCAATGCATGGCAATGATGGCCCTGCATGCATGACGGCAAACTGCACTTTGGCCAGTCGTGTATGATTGGTGTGTGGCCCAGATCAGTGTAGCGAAGTTTTTAGGGTTTTTGGTTAAAGTATAAACTTATAGCTGAGAAACGGTCCCAATAATAAACCTGTTTTGGCCCAGTTCAGGACCAGTTAAGGGTGATAAATTGGCTGAGATTCGGGCCAGTAATGGCCCATGTGTGGCCCTGTCTTTAATCCAGTTATGGGCCACTTCAGGACCGTTATTCTTTGCAGTACTTGGGCCGAGGGAAATGTTATTGTGTGACCCTGAGCTGGCCCAGTAAAGATTTGCTATGTGGGAACTTCATATAGCAACCTGTGGAAACTGCAGCTAATGAGGCATCTTTATGTGCATAGATGTCAGATATGAGGGATGCATAATTGATAGTTATTTGGTCCAAATTTGCATGCAGTGAATAAAAAAAACGATTACTAAGAAATATTTTAAAGTAAAAATTATTTAAAAAATACATTAATAGTAATATAATATTAATAATAATAATGACAATGCTGACACTCAATATTGTGTTTTCTTTATTATGCCAGAATGGTACACATTCAGCAGCTACACAACACACTGGAGAGGACGAACTACTTTAAGCATCCAAACATGACTTCATGGGAATTGATAATCAATCACTCACACACACTATTACACAAACTAAGGCCACTTTTCTGAACAGAAGACTGTACGTTTCACATACGACAGCGGCACACATTTGTTGTCAAGTCACAAGAGTACACTTATCATCATCTAGGCTGTATTAACAGTTTTCATGTGAGGTCACACCCGTATAGGAATGTTAACAAGGCTGTCCTCCATTAACCACCATTCATTTTTACCATGATTTTATACTATGTTCTAATGTAGCAAGGCAGAAAAGACCATATTTGGTGCATATCTCACACATGATGCAATCTATCTACAGCCAAAGAGATTTCCCTGGAATATGAATGCAGTTGGTTAAACTGCATGTTAAACTTTCTCTATAGAAAACAATATGAAAATGCTTAAAATGGCCCAATGAATTAAGATCTACTCTGACATTCATATTGTGATCCATCTGCTTGCATGTATATTGTATGGTTTATCTGTAAGATGTATTGTGCTGTCAATTACATTTAATATTTTTAATATCACTGTCTTCTATTAATTTAAACGCAATTTAGTTATTGAAATACTACACAACGTGAGTCATAAGTGGTCAAAACCTGTTGTTTCTTTATATCGTTTTTCTTGTTCTTTCGAAATCTAAAGCTGCACAATAGATTGTTTGAGCATCAACGCTGCAATAATCAACAATTGTCACATTGCTGGATGTGTGATGTTAAAAAGAGATAATAACTGACCAGACACCACAATTTAGAACCAATGTGATTTGTAGGATGTTAAATTAAAATTTAATAAAAGGAGATTTTATCATTTGCATGCGTGTCTGAAAGCACACAAATACAAATAGTCTGATAAAGTTTTAAAGGGATAGTTCACCCAGAATTATAATTCTGCCATATACTTACTCACCCTTTACTTGTTCAAGACCTATGAAGTTTCTTCTGTCGAACACAAAAAAAAAAAATATATATATATATATTTTGAAAAAATCTAGTAAAAATAGTTGGCACCAATTGACTTTCATAATAATGTTTTCAACCAAATATCCTATTATGTGTTCAACAAAAGAAACTCAAAATAAAATAAAAATGAGCTTAAGAGCATTTTTTGTGCATAAAATGACAAATGACAAGCACCTTGTTTTGGTGTGATTATATTGAATTTTTCACAGCACTGAACCAATTTCAACTTCTAATGAGTTAAGAAGGCAGTATTTGGTGGAATAATCCTGATTTTCAAACGAAAACATTTGCTATTATGACCAACTGTCATGTTCTGAAAAAAGGGTTTAGAATTTGTTCACTTTCCAGATCAGATGCAACATTTGAAATGAAAAGTGAAATGATTCACCCAAAAGTGGAAATTCACTTGTTCAAGCCCTATTTGAGTTTGTTTCTTCTGTTGAACACAAAAGAAGATATTTTTAAAATTCAGATATAGTTGGCACCAATTAACCTCCATAGTAATGTTTTTCATCCAAATATTCTATTTGTGTTCAACAGAAGAAAGAAGCTCATATTTAAAATAAAAAAGAGCTTTAGAGCATTTTTTGTGCAAAGAATGACATAAAAGCACCTTGTTTTGGCGTGTTTATATTGTTTTTGTTTGACAAAACACCAATTTCAACTTTTAATGAGTTTTAATAATTTAAACTTGATTTTCAAATGAAAACATTTGCTATTGTGACTAATTGTTATTTTCTGAGGAACATTTTTTAAATAAATTTGTTTCAAATTTAATGGCATGAATTCTAAAAACACTTTTCAGATCAAATGCAAAATTTCTAATGTGTCGCATTTTAAAGTGAAAGGATTTGCCTTTTCACATGGCCATACATAAGATAACTATTACATCAAGGAATTGCTTATTTTAAAATTTTAATTCTTGCATAATTTACTCCACTTCAAAACCTATGTGAGTTTCGTTCTTCATTTGAACACATAAGAACATATATATATATATACATATTTTTAAATCATATATAGTTGGCACCAATTGACTTCCATAGAAATGTGTTTCAACCAACTATACTATTTTGTGTTCAACAGAAGAAAGAAACTTACATTTAAAATGAAAATGAGCTTTAGAACATTTTTTATGCATAAAATGACAAAAAAGCACCTTGTTTTGGCATGTTTATGTTAATTTTTTGACAACAAAACACCAATTTCAATTTATAATGATATTTATAATGATGTTTGGTAAAAATAATGCTGATGTTTAAATGAAAACATTTGTTGTAGTGATCAACTGTCATTTCTGAAGAAAAAAACTTTAAAATTTGTTCAAAATTAAACGGCATGAATTCTAAAAACACTTTTCAGATCAAATGTAAAATTTCTAATGTGTCACATTATAAAGTGAAATGATTTGCCTTTTCACAAGGCTAAATATAAGATAACTATTACATCAAGGGATTGTTTACCTCAATATAAATTCTGGCATAATTTAATCTTCACTTCTTTAAAACCTAATTGAGTTTTGTTCTTCTGTTGAACACAAAAGAAGATATTTTTAAAAAATCTGATATAGTTGGCACCCATTGACTTTCATGTTTTTCAACCAAATATCCTATTTTGTGTTCAACAGAAGAAAGAAACTCTAAATTTAAAATAAAAATGAACTTAAGAGCATTTTTATGCATGAAATGACAAAAAGACCTTTTTTTGGCGTGTTTATATTGATTTTTTAACAACACAACACCAATTTCAATTTATTAGTTAAGGCGGCAATATTTGGTAAAAAATAATCCTGATTTTTAAATGAAAACATTTGTTGTAGTGATCAATTGTCATTTCTGAAGAAAAAACTTTGAAATTTGTTCAAAACTAAATGGCATGAATTCTAAAAATACTTTTCAGATCAAATGTAAAATTTCTGTGTCACATCATAAAGTGAAATGATTTGCCTTTTCACATGGCCATACATAAGATATTACATCAAGGGATTGTTTGTTTTAAAATGTTTATTCTGGCATAATTTACTACACTTCAAAACCTATTTGAGTTTCGTTCAACACAAAAGAAGATATTGTAAAAATTTAGATATAGTTGGCACCAATTGACTTCCATAGCAATGTTTTTCAACCAAAAATCCTGTTTTGTGCTCAACAGAAGAAACTCAAATTTAAAATAAAAATGAACTTAAGAGCATTTTTTTGTGCATAAAATGACAAAAAACACCTTGTTTTAGTGTGATTATATAATTTTTTCAACAACACAACACCAATTTCAATTTCTAATGAGTTAAGAAGTCAGTATTTGGTGGAATAATCCTGATTTTCAAATGAAATGATTTGCTATAAGGATCAATTGTTATTTTCTGAGAAAAAAAGTTTGAAATGATTTGCTTTTTCAAATGGGCTAACATTAGATATCTATTACTTCAATATTAAAAGGAACAGTTAACCCAAAAGTGAAAATCCACTTGTTCAAGCCTTATTTGAGTTTCTTTCTTCTGTTGAACACAACATTCTGGTATAGTTGGCACCAATTAACCTCCATAGTAAGTTTTCTCAACCAGTAATATCTTATTTTGTGCTCAACACAAGAAAGAAACTCATAATGCTTTAAAAAAAAACATGAGGGAGAATATATGGTCAGTTAAATTTTTTGGGTGAACTAACCCTTTAAGTTAGTTAATACTTTGGTCATTTAGAGATACTGTACAATGTGTTTCCAATGAGACTGAATAGAAATGCCACATTATTTCACTCTCCTCTGCTGCACAGTATATTGGTAAACATTGCTCTCCTCCACTCTTCATATTTCTCTTTTTTCCCCTCTGTTCCTCCTTTACTGGACCGCCGTGGCCTCGGTTTTCCCCCCAGTGGTCTCCAGCTGTATGAGGCTGCCTGAGGCTGGACGGCCTGACCCAGTGGCCCAGCTGTGGAAGGTTCTGGAAAGAGAGATTGAGAGACAGGTGCACAGTGCTGAGGGATGAATATAGAGAGAGTGAGATAATGAGAACAGAGATGGGAGGAGGGCGACGGAGAGTGGAAAAATAAAAACCGAAACGGCTCTGGAACATTCAGGAGAAACTGTGGTGCAAAACTGTAGCAACTGAAGTGAGACTACACATTAATTACCTCTTACACAAAGACTATTTATACTCCTCTATCTCTCATGTGCTCCTCTAATCCAGCCGGGTTTTGCCGCGGCTCCTTTGGGATTATGGAGTTGCATCAAATCCTCATCCTAATCTGCGCTGACTGGCAGGAGAGATTTGGAGGCACTGAGATATACGCTAAAAAAGTACAATCGTGTGCAGTGCTAAACCTCAAGCCTGGTAGAATGATGTTTTCTTGTGTGTGTGTGTGGCGCATTTCTCTATCGATGCTTGACTATATTCCTTCGAATTCTGATTTAATTCAATCATTCATCAAGGGTGTGTTTGCTTCTAAGAGACTTTTACGATCGTTTGTGGCTTATTTGGGTTGATATTACTGAATCAAATCAAACAGTATACATTTTTTCAATATTTTCCTAAAGCAAGACTTACGCAAATCTATCATAACACTCATAGGTGAGTAACATGAGATGTTAATAATTCATAACAGTGGGTTTCAGACTATTAATGTGTATTTCATAATATTGAGATCATCCACAAACAGCATGACTTCAGGTTTTTTTTATTGGAAGAACATTACTGCCCTCTTCTGGCAGCTTTCTTATTTCATCCGCTTGCTTTTTTTCTCATTTCCAAACAGCCTAAATGTGCGCTGTATGACATTATCAGTAAATTGTGGAGGTGGGATGTGTGCACTCACTCTGCGATGTACTCCAGTGGTGTCCAGCTGCCGAAATCTGCGTCAGGCATGAATTTCCTGTTCATTGGTGTATCCAAGGTAACCCTGGGGAATGATGTCATAATGTTGTTATCTTGGTGGAAGAGGAGACTGGCTGAGAGACTGGCCTTTTGAACACACTCACCACACGCCATAGAGTCAGATTAATGCAAACAGACAGAACTCAAATTAGCCACACAGGTCACTACATAACGGAAGAACATACATATAGTAACGGCAGATGCTCAAGCATATTCACAGTTAAAGTCAGAATTATTAGCCCCCCTGTGTATTTTTAATTTCTGTTAAGCGGAAAGATTTTTTCAGCACATTTCTAAACATGATAGTTTTAATAACTCATTTCTAATAACTGATTTATTTTATCTTTGCCATGATGACAGTAAATAATATTTACAAGATACGTTTTCCAAGATACTAGTGTTCAGCTTGAAGTGACATTTAAAGGATAAACTAGGTTAAGTAGGCAAGTTAGGGTAATTTTTCCAGTTATTGTATAACGATTGTTTGTTCTGTAGACAAAAAAAATCGAAAACAAATATTGCTTAAGAGGGATAATAATTTTGACCTTAAAATTGTTTTTTAAAAATTTAAAAACTGATTTTATTCTAGCCAAAATTAAACAAATAAGACTTTCTCCAGAAGAAAAAAATATTATAGGAAATACTGTAAAAAAGTCCTTGCTCTTTTAAACATCATTTGGGAAATATTTAAAAAGAAAAATAATTCACAGGAAGGCGAATAATTGTGACTTCAGCTGGATGTAATATTGATGAGTGAATACTATAATATTAAAAACTCCAAGCAGCGATGAAAGGGACTTTGCTTGTCTTTCAGGTATCAGAAAAACTTTGTCTATATACTCGAAGAGAATGAAAAGACAT
>NC_141034.1:51235000-51382500 GCF_052040795.2 Danio rerio
TTAGCATAGTAAAGGCAAAATTTAGTATACAAAATCGAATATCTTAAATACTTTTTAAGGGCCTTATATTTCTCTAAATTATCTTATCAACTTTAAATACGTTTTAAGATCCTGTTGACACCCTGATCTTGGACAGAAGCATAACTAAGACAGACAGATGAGTGTATGAAGACAGACAGGATGATTGACAGAGTCTCTTACGGAAGAATGGCCACAGCTACAGCTCCAGAAGGAAGGCCGCTGTTCTCTCCAGCCAGACTCTTGCACAGCTGATGGACTGCAGCCTTGGCCATGCCATAACCAACCATACCTGCACCCACAGACAAGCACAAGTACTGAAGGACATTTAACATTGAGGAGGGCTAATAATTTTGACTTCACCTGCAAATAGGTATTTTATTTTCATTTTAATTTTTTGAAATGTCAAGCCTCCCGCCGGATAGGTGTTGAGAATTAGCAAGTCTGCTAAAACACTTAAACAAATGCATTTGGTTTGTCCAGTGTAATTGTGATGCCCATGTCAAATAAACAAATACATAAAAAACTAAGTACTTAAGACATATAATTGTCTCATTTAATGAGACAATTATAAATAAAACAAAGAAAACACAAGAACACGCACACAGAAACACACACACACACTGACAGAACAGCAGATATACACAAACTGCTTGACAATCTCTCACAGGCAGCAGCTGTTGCTTTGAGCTTTGGTCAATAATCGTTTGGTTGGATGCCTGAAGCGGAGAATAAAATGGATTTTGCGATTACAAAATAAGCTAATTGAATTTGATTCCTCCCACACACTCAGACTATTCTTGAAGATCTACGTGCGGGATGTTACCAGCATATTTAAAGAGAAAACATCACGGGGAATTCAATTCGATTTTCCAATGTATTTTGGATCCTTTTGAAACGAAGCTGCAAAATAATATTGTACTGCATTTTAAGCAGACCTCAGGAGACAGATCGATCGAATTAAACAATAAATTCTTTCTTTCTTCCTTTAATAGACATACTGAGTATTACTGGCATTGCATTAATGCTTGTTTAATGTCTGCTTGTGTTTCCAGCTTCCTACACTGCAAAAAAGCTTTTATTACTTAGATTTGTTTTGTCTTGTATCCAGTCAAAATGTCTAAAAATTCTTAAATCAATAAGCAGTATATAGATAAGCGAACATAAGTCAAAATTAAGTGAGTTTTTGCTTAAAACAAGCACAATATTCTCATGTCAAAAGGAAAAACAAGATTATTTTGCTTATCCTGTTTGGTAGATTATTTAGCTTGTTTTAAAAAAAACTCACTTAATTTTGGCATTTTATTTCTTAAAACAATATTGTTGCTTGTCAATAAAGTACTTCTTGATTTAAGATTTTTTTTTGATATTAGGACAAAAAAAGACAAAAAAATTGTTAGAAAAGCTTTTTTTTTTGCAGTAAATATCAATTATTATTTTTTTAACATTATTTTTATTTCTCTTTTTAAGGAAGACATAAGGGGAAAAATACAAATAATGAATTTGTATTTTATTACATAGGAATTTAAAAGAACAGTTGACTGGTCACATATTTCCTTACAGGTCACATTAACAAATACATATAGAAATCAGATTACACCGTGTAAAGGCATAAGTACAATCCATAAATCTGAATTTTGCTTTAATAATAATAAAAAAAATAAATAAATAATTAAATAAATAAATATTATTACCAACAACAACAACAACAACCTAATAATAATCCTAATGCCTTACAATACATTTATATAGCGCTTTCCAGGACACTTAAAGCACTTTTTAGGGGGAATCTCCTCTTCCACCACCATTGTGCAGCATCCACCTGGATGACGTGATGGCAGCCATACCTCACCAGAATGTACACCACACACCAGCTGATTGGTGGAGAGGAGACAGAGTGATGATGCCAATTACGATATGGGTGCTGCTGGTCTCACTAACACCATGTTTTGATTCTAGTCCAGATGTCTAAACAATTCTTAATTTAAGATGTATGTTCTAAACAAATCAAATTATTGTCTTGTTTTGAGAAAGAAGTCATAATCAAGTGAGTTTTTCGTTAAAACAAGTAAACTAATCAGACAATGGTGTGAGCAAAATAAACTTTCTTTGGAATTAGGTTATTTTACCTTCCACATTGGATGATTATTTTGCTTGTTTTAAGGAAAAACTCACTTAATTTTGACTTATTATTTCTAAAAAACAAAACATTGCTATTTTTTTTTATTTAACAATTTTCAATTAATAAAAAAATTTAATGTCTGTCCCCAAAAGGAGTTAGACATTTTTTTAGACAGCCTCACACACAACAATATAAATACAAATATAGAAGCACAAACACATTCGTAATTTAAAATTCAATTCTGAAATCCTACTTAAAAAGCCAATAGCATTAGGAATAAATGTCTTGTGCTTGGCCTTTATCGCTACGGGAACTTTGTACACACTAAGAAAAAAGGTACAAAAGCTGTCACTGGGGTGGTACTTTTTCAAAAAGTACATTTGGTACCTAACAGGTGCACATTGGTACCTTAAAGGAACATTTTTGTACCTTCAAAGTCAACCCATTCTGAAAACATACCTTTATATACATTTCTGGAGAGTGCCAAATGCGTCTCAGGAGCTACTTTTTTTGTCTGTTTTTGCTTTCATGAATCCACCAGAGGGTGCTGCGTATGCTTTTTCAGATCTCAAATTTCTCTCGCGAGTGCCATCCACGCCTGCTGTAAATCTACCCTAGGTCGCTGTCGACTGACTGACTGACCAACCGACCGATCCCTCCACCCACCGCCTTCCCTAAAACCCAACCGACAGTGTTTTAATAAGCACCGATTGTCCAGTCCCCAATTTCCTAAATCTAAATGACAGTGTTATTCATTCTTTCATTTTCTTTTCGGATTAGTCCCTTCATTAATCAGGTGTCGCCACAGCAGAATAAACCACCAACTTATCCAGCATATGTTTTACACAGCGGATGCCCTTCCAGCTGCAACCCATCGCAGGGAAACATCATGTCGCGGACGCAGCTCTCTCTATTCTATTGCCCCAGACGCGGATAAAACTGAGGCACGGGTGGCGAGAGTAGTTTAGGGGACGCCACCCGAAGCGCGGGTGGCGAGGGTAGTTTAGGGGACGCCACCCTCTCTATTCTGCCACCCTAGACGTGGATATAACTGTGGGTGCGGGTGGCGAGGGTAGTTTCGGTGACGCTGCCCTCTCTATTCTGCCGCCCTCTCTATTCTACCGCCCTAGGTGGCCGCCTAGGTCGCCTCTATGGATGTGCCGGCCCTGCCTAGAGGAAACCAACACGGAGAGATCATGCAAACTCCACACAGAAATGGCAACTGACCTAGCCGAGGCTCGAACCAGTGACCTTCTTGCTGTGAGGTGACAGTGCTAGTGACTACACCACCCCTCGCCCTTTTATTTACTTGTCTATATTATTTTTTGACTTCTGTTTTTGTCTTGCCTGCTTTCTGGAACCGTTCTTTGCCAGACTCGAACCCTATAGAGCGTACTGAAGAGCGGTGTTATCGCGCGCGTACTGATCAGCTGTGTTGTCGCGCGCGTACTCAAGAGCGGTGTTGTCGCGCACCTAATGAAGGGCGGGACCAAAGGTGTGCCGCGTCGCGGGGGCACTTTTGATCATTTTGGAAGGGCACTTCCTATCCAAGACTAAAAAGGGCATGTGCACTGCACAGGTTGAGCCCTATGTGTGCACGTGCCTGCCTATCGTCATGGTCAATTCCTCTCTACGTCTCAAGTCTGTCGACTTAAACGGCGAGCTACCGGACAAACTGGTAACAATAGTACAGCTGTCCATATGGAGGTAAGCGGTCAGCTGGTAAGCACAAAAATGAATAGCATCATACCGCCCCATAGCGTTCGTTTTAAAGACAAAATGTAGCCATACCTACTTCTGGCTACATACTTCGCAATCTCCAGAAATGCACATAGGGGGACGTTTTCAGAACGAGCCTGTGTTGTTTAAGGTAGTATGAAGTACATAATTGTACTTTTTAGGTATAAATATGTACCTTTAATGTATAAATGTGGACCTGACAGGTATAAAAGTGTACCTTTTGAAAAGGTACCACCCCAGTAACAGAGAGTGTACCGTCTTCCAGATGAAAGTAACTTTTTTTTTTTTGTCGCTGCAATAAATGAATCAGTAAGAGGTGTTGGTCTCTCACCAGTTATTTTACTTGCTATATTTATTAACCTTAAATGTTTATTTTTGTTCATTTCATTTTAGATATCTGGACTAGAAACAAGACAAAACAAAGCATTTTTTGCAGAGTAGATGTTTGATGGCCTGTCATCTGGAATTAATAACTAGCATACTTGTGGTTTTAGGGAAGTAAATACTACTTTTTTTCAAGAATTAAGTTTTTCCACCCTCAAACCCCAAATGCATTCTGTTTGCAAAAAAAAATCCTTTAAATCCACAGTGCCAATAAGACAAAGAAACTCTTTTCAATGTACTCTGAAAAAATGTGATAGGAGTGTTTGACCCTTTGAGCCACACATGACCCCTCATGACTGAATGAACATCGCAGCAGTTTGATCACATGTTCTGTCTCCCGGATTTAGCTTAAATTCCCTTTGGTATGTTTGCGATCCAGACTGAACTTTAGCTTTGATCTCAGTTGATCCCACAAACCCATGTCATATGAGAAGAGATTTGATGCATCATAATAAACATTCAAAGTTAACGACATGATTAAAAAAAAACATTTATAGTAACAAAATTAATTATTAAATCACCTAAACATATGTCATTGTGTTTTCATTTGTTTGTTTTCATTTCCCATTCTAATAAAGGTTGGATTTTACTGTTATTGTTTTCATTCTTAATTTCATTAATCTGGATACATTTGAACACATTTTGTCTGAAAATTATTTTTACTTTTTACAACGTGCAATAAAAAATAATAAAAAAACATGTAATTTTTACCATATTTTGCAATTCATGTTTTTTATGCTTCTGAATTACATTATGGAACCATGATCTTTCCTCCAACAACTTTTAATGTTATAAAGTTTGATAGTGACCTCTATTGAGATTTTTATTAGTTTACAGTGATATATTGGCTGTGTTATGCACAAAACCTGCCAATAAACTGTCATATATATATATATATATATATATATATATATATATATATATATATATATATATATATATATATATATATATATATATATATATATATATATATATATATATATATATATATATATATGTTATTTTGCAGAGTTAATTCCTTCTATGTTATTTTTAATACAATATATTGTTTCAACTTACAAAAATGTCAATAAAATTTACATTGTTAAACTGTACAGTTGAATTTTCAACACCAAAAGTCAACAGAGCAAAGATCAAGGTTCCAGTAGCACAAATAATAACCATAAAGAAACTGGAAAAAAAAAAACCTCCAGTGAATCGTGAAATACAGAACCTGTTGATTAACTCATATTTGTTTAAAGTATGGGTAAATTTAAAATCACTTTTTTTGCATTGTACTGTCGACTACTGTGGAAAGTTTTGACACAAATTATGCATGTTTAGTCATGAGATGCAGTGCATATACTATTTATATTCACAGAAACTTCATTTAGTGTGTTTTTAGTCCATCCACGCTGAAACACAACTCAAAGAGTGTCTGCTGCATTTACAAAAGTCTCAGTTTTGGATGGACAAAACAGTGTGTGTGTAGTGTAGTGTGGTTGCCTGACATAAATATACGCTGTAAAAAAAAATCTGTAAAATTTACAAAAAAAAAAGCAGCAGTGCTTTTCACCGTTAAAAAATATGGTACAAACTGTACAAAAAAGTTTTTACAGAAAAAGTATGGTAAAAAAGAAGTCAAATTTATCATAAAAAACAGCAGCTGTGGTTTTTACTGTAAAAGAATAGGGTAGGAAACGTAAATCAAGTTTTTTTCAGAAACATATGGTAAAAAAGCTGTAAAATTTACGCCAAAAAATAGCAGCTGTGCTTTTTACCATAAAAAACGGTAGCAAATGTAAAAAAAGATTAAGAAAAAATCCAGTTAAAAAAACAGCAAAATTTATGGTAAAAAACAGCAGCTGTGGTTTTTACAGTAAAAAAATATGGTAGGAAATGTAAAAGAAGTTTTTACAGAAACATATGGTTAAAAAGTTGAACAATTTATGACAAAAATGGCAGCTGTGTTTTTTTACCATAAGAAAAACAGTAAAAACCATAAAAGAAGATTTTAAAGGAAAATACGGTAAAAAAGCAGTAAAATGTAAGGTAAAACAATAGCAGCTGTGGTTTTTACCATGAAAAATAAGATAAAGAATGTAAAAAGTTTTTACAGAAAAATATGGTATAAAAGCAATACAATTTACAGCAAAAAAAAATGGCAGCTGTGCTTTTTACTGTTAAAATTGTAAGATCCGTAAAAGATGTTTTCATGGAAAAATATGGTATAAAAGCAGTAAGATTTACAGTAAAAACAGCAGCTGTGGTTTTTACCATTAAAAATATGGTAGGAAACAAAATGTTTTACAAAAAATATGGTAAAACAGCAGTAAAATTAGCTGTAAAAATGCAGCTGTGGCGTTTACTGTTAAATATATATATATATGAGACCATAAAACTTTCACGATTCCTACCATATTTTTAATGATAAAAATCCCAGCTTCTTTTTTTTTACCATAAATTGGATTTTTTAGATGCTGGATGTTCTACTTCTACTGTACTTCATTCATTCATTTATAGTATTATATACTAGTATTTTGATGTACGGATATCTACACATCGTACCTTTGTTACAAGGAAACATACAGCTACAGTCAGAATTATTAGACTCCCTTAATTATTAGCCCCCCCTGTTTATTTTTCCCCTAACTTCTGTTTAGTGGAGAGAAGATTTTTTTCAACACATTTCTTAACATAATAGTTTTAATAACTCATCTCTAATAACTGATTTATTTTATCTTTGCCATGATGACAGTAAATGATATTTGACTGATATTTTTCAAGACACTTCTATACAGCTTAAAATGACATTTTAAAGCTTAACTAGGTTAATTAGGTTAACTAGGTAGGGTAATTAGGCAAGTTATTGTATAATGATGGTTTGTTCTGTAGACTACTGTGGTTTGTTCAATTAGCTCAAAAGGGCTAAAAATTTTGACCTCATAATGGTGTTTAAAAAATTAAAAACTGCTTTTACTCTAGCCGAAATAAAACAAATAAAACTTTCTCCAGAAGAAAAAATATTATCAGACATACTGTGAAAATTTCCTTGCTCTGTTAAACATCATTTGGGTTATATATAAAAAATAAATAAATCTAATGAGGTCTAACAATTCTAGACTTCAACTGTACTGTTACACAGATCACACATTTTTACTGTAGTGTTTTAAATTTGTTTTATCATTGAAATTGTGGTGCATTTTTAAATTGAACAAAACATGCTAATGTTGCTGTAATGCTAATGTAAATGTAGCCTGATTTTCTTTCAAATTATCATCAGGCTAGCAGTGTTTCATCTTTGTGTTGTGACTAGCACATGACTCTGATCTTGTTGGGTTGTAAAAGCCGACAGACCCATCAGAAATGTTCAGCAGAGCTTGCTCCTGCTTCTTTGAACGAGACACATCAAACGCACATCCAACTAGAGTTTCCCTTCATATCATATCAAAGCGCTGTTCGTCGCTGCAGGGCATTTCCTGTCTAAATCACTTCTGTGTGGGGAGGCAATACAAACTCCTAAACACAGACCACATGTGTTCTATTCTCCCAAAAACCTGCTGACTCATTCCCCTCCCCGGCCCCTCAGCCAATCAGAGGAGTCTGCTGACACTGGAGCTTTTCAGTGGACTCTGTGTGTGCGTTGTATTGAGTTCTGTCACTAAAAGAACTGAGCATTTTCACATTTAAAGACTATATCGGCAATTGTTTCTCATGGAGATGTCTGTAAAATTATATTTAGCTGCCCCGTGATTAAACTGGACTAAAGATAAACATACATTTGTGTTTTTATTCTGTCTTAAATTAGTAAAGCATTCATTTAAATGTTTAGGTTTTAATCAATTATTATCTTTTAAATATATGTTTGATTTTTTAGGGTGGCATGGCTCCCTCCGTCAGTATGAGAAGTGAAAGCAGGAGAGGAGCTGTGTTTCAGGACATGGATTAGATTAAATTTAACAGGGAGGGTAAAAAGTACATTTCTGTACACACAAACACAAGCTTTTTGTCAGGAATGCCCGTGCGGTCACTAATCCATCAATGTAGAAAAGTGATGTAAAATTATAATTTTCGTAATTAGAAAAAAAAAATTACATACTAACATCCAGGAAAACTCCCGATCATAGATATATGTGTATATGTGTATATCTCTGGCTTTGGATGGCCACAGTCCTCCACTGTACCTTGGTCCCGCATTCATTTCAAAGGAGCGCTACCCTGTAGCAAGATGGTGGCGCTATTGACGCATTCCATCCAATAGACAACAATAGGCCAGGCGACATCTAATGTATATATCTATGGCATAGGCCAAAACTGATAAGCTGAAGTCACACTGATGTGACTTGGTCTTGGTCTTAAAGCCTTTTTCAGTGTGTTTTGTTTTACGATTTATGATGGCATAGCAGTCAAAATAGGATGAATGAGCTCATGTATGGGACAAATTCATTTAACCTCCCGAACCCTTCCTGGCTACAGGCCTGGTAACAATACGATGAATTTGATGGATTGATCTCCTTTACCAAAATCAATAATGTGAATTCAGACGTCAATGAAAACCTTGGTGTTTGTCTAAAAAAAATCTAATCGGCTGGGGATTTGTACATGGGTGGTAAGAGAAAACACACTGACGTTCTCTCTGCCAATAAAATCACCCACTACCCCCTGTACATGCTGAAAATCATTTACACCCCCCAGAGATACAATTACTGTCTGAATAGGGCTTATGAACAGGTTTGGGATGTGAGGTAATAGGTGAAACTAATCAAGTACAATAGAAGTGACAACCGGTTCACAACTGTATACACTTTCAAAGCCTCGCTGCTATAAATGAATCAATTACCCACCTAAGGGAAAAGCCTCATGGAGACTGAAGTGTTTTCAAACATAAACTATATTATATAGCCACTCTGAGGGAATAAATTCACCTTCACACGATAAACATCCAATTTTGTCCTCAGGTTAGTAGAAACACAATTACAAGATGCGCTTTTTTAGTAAGGATGGATGTTTCTGCTGTACCTGGAGTGGCGTCCAGTGAAGCCTTTGCTCCGGCGAGGGTCAGCAGACCTCCTGGCTTCAGATGGAGGGATGCAAGATGACTGGAGATGGTGGAGGTCCAGACACTCTGTTTCCACATCATATCCGAGTTCTTATACAAGTCTAATAGAAATGAGAAAGAAAGCTAAATAAATTTCTCCAGCATGCTGCTCCAAAACTCTGGAACTCACGACCTTATACCATTAGGCATTTGCTAATGGTCATTGATAAAATTCCCTAATATTTCATTCTCATTTATTGATTAGCTTTTTTGATCTTGATAATTTAATAGTATTAATAATTTATTTAGCTACCAGTAAGAGTGTAGTTTAAACTTCTCAACAGAAAATGCAACAAACTTTTAAATCATAAGAAAAGTGCTTCAAATGAGGGTAAATTCCTTTTTGGGACTAATACCCATTACGGTCTCTATATAGTTAGTATATAGTTATATATAGTTATAGTAAGCTATCTATAGTTAGTTATAGTTAGCTATATAGTTAGCTATCTATAGTTTGTGAAGTTTTAAAGTTTACAATACAACTTTAATCTTACTTTAACTAATTTTACAAAATAATTAAATAGAACTTGAATTTAAAAAGCACAAAATCTTTGCTTACAAACACTAAAATATAAAATGTGGATCTCAAGTAAATGTTTCCTGATTTTAAGAATATTTATATACATTGGTGGTAAACAAGATATTTATTTCATTTTTATTTAGTGCATGTCATGAATTTCATACTTTTAGTTCTGATTTAAAAGGATAGTTCACCCCCAAAATTACAATTTACTCACTATTTAGTCTTCCTCAAGTGGTTCCAAACCTTTATGAGATTCTGGTCACACTTGTTGAATTCAGTTGTTCAACATTTTGTTGAATTAAATTACATTGCATCTATATGGCAACTAATTCTCATTAGATTATAAGTAGACTGTTAGGTTGGGGTTAGGGTTAGTGTAAGTTGACATCTACTTGATAGGTAGATGACAGTTAAATGTCTGCTGAAGGAGCAGTTTTAACAGATATTAAGCAGACAGTCTATAAATACTCAAATGGACCATCAAAATAAAGTGTTCCTGAGATTCTTTCTTCTGCTGAACACAAAAGAACATACTTTGATGAAAGCTGAAAAACTGTAAGCAGGAAAAACAAATATGGAAGTCAGTAGTTACAGGTTTGCAGCTTCTTTCAAAATATCTTCCTTTGTGTGTAACAGAGGAAGAAAACTCAAACGCTTGGAACAAGTGAAGGATGGTTAAACGATGGCAGAATTTGGGTGAACAATCCCTTTAATACATTTTTTATGTCTACATTTATAAAAGGGGATCTGTTATGCAAAAATCTCATTTATAAGGGGTTTAAACACAGTTATGTGTCAGCAGTCTGTGAATTTAAGCTGCTCCTAATGGTAAAAATTCATTAATTTTACGTTTTATAATCACATTAAAAAGTCTGCAGAAAGTCTTTGATTGACATTCTCCCTTTGTACATGTCAGAGCGGGAAAGCCCCGCCCACTGGTGACCATCTCTCCCTCATTAGCATAGGATGTTAGGCTTGCTTTTGAATCTGCCACTATGCTGACACACAGGCGTTTGTAGCTCTGCCCACTTTTGAAAAGAGCCCAATCTCATTCGAAATTAAAGCGACAGTCACCAAAAATCCAAAACGGATCAGTTTCATAGAGTTAAAAAGCATTATTTGTGTGGAATTTTGACCTGAAACTTTACATACACACTCTAAGGACATCAGAGACCTATTTTACATCTTGTAAAACTGGGCATAATTGGTCCCCTTTAAAGCATGAATAAAGTAAATCAATGAATAACAGAGAAGAAATGCAAATTAACACTGTGACAACAACTTAGGTGTCCTAACCTTTCGAGCTGCAGTTTCCTCCAGCCCATCCTCCAGCCACACAAACAATGGCTTCAACCTTGTGTTCTCCCAGCAGTTTGGATACATCCGATGTCACCTGCACCAGATCACATTACTCTGCTAAGCTCCGGTTCAACAGTAATTCGTTACAATTTAGTAAAATCAACCTTATGTTTTGATCCAGAGATAACCAATGAGGCGAGAGAATGTTAAAGCAAAAAACTGTAATTAGCCTCAGTAAAGTTCGCATTAAATATTCATGAGCTTTATACAGCCAAAGTGTCAACAAAATAAAATGCAATAAATTGCAAGCAAAAACATAAACCGAAAGCTTTATAATGGGGGTTAACAGTTTTAAGTGTGAATGCACATTAATGTTAGAAGAACTCAAAATGAGAGTCCATCTCCAGCTGTGACATGTAACTGAGACTATTATTAACAGCATCTGAAGTCAATGGCAGTCACAATAAGGCCAATAACGAGAAAAGATTGCTTGTCAAGAGCACCAGGGATGTCACGGCAAGCCAGGAAATTACTTCTGCAGTGTAAATGGAAAGTAAATGGCAGCATGACAGACAATTTAATAAGCCTTTTTTATTATTTTATTATTGTTTTATTAATAATTAAAGAAACAGATCCTCCACAGGAAAGTGATAATAGTAATAACAATAATAGTAATTATCAGAAATGCACCAAATAACTAAAATCCTTATGTTATTTGGAAAGTACCACATTCACATCACAAAATGTATGCTGCCTACTAAACTGTTAACCAGGGATCACCAATCTTGGTCCTGGAGGGCTGGTGTCCCTGCAGGGTTTAGCTCCAACTTGCCTCCAACACACCTGCCTGGATGTTTCAAGTATACCAAGTAAGACCTTGGTTAGTTTGTTCAGGTGTGTTTGATAAGGGTTAGAGCTAAAATCTGCAGGACACTGGCCCTCCAGGAACAAGTCTGGTGACTCCTGCTGTAAACTCTTTTCCCCTGATTTCAATACAGAGTAATCCTTAGGCTCTTAAGACATCTGAAACAATATGTAATGTATTAATACTCACATCGAGTTAAATAAATTTGATAATCTTTGTTGTTAGTTTTATTGTAAACTGTTTTAAACAGTTGAAGTCAGAATTATTAGCCTCCCTTAGATTTTTTTCTTTTATTAAATATTTCCTAAATTATGTTTAACAGAGCAAGGACATTTTCGCAGTATGTCTGATAATATTTTTTCTTCTGGAGAAAGTATTATTTGTTTTATCTCGGCTAGAATAAAAGAAGTTTTTAATAAAAAAAAAAAAAAAAACATTTTAAGGACAAAATTATTAGCCCCTTTCAGCTAATTTGTTTCTCGATAGTCTACAGAACAAACCATCATTATACAATAACTTGCCTACATACCCTAACCTACCCATTTTATCTAATTAACCTAGTTAAGCCTTTAAATGTCACTTTAAGCTGTATAGAACTGTCTTGAAAAATATCTAGTCAAAAATTATTCACTGCCATCATAGCAAAGATAAAATAAATCAGTAATTGAGTTATTAAAACTATTATGTTAAGATATGTGTTAAAAAAGTCTGCTCTCCGTCAAACAGAAATTGAACTAAAATAAATTTAATTAAAATAAACAGGGGGTATAATTCTGACTTCAACTGTATATAACTTATAACTCTGTATTTCCCTGTATAAAAAAACTATAACAAAGTAACAAAACAAGTTAAATAATAATATAAATGCATATAAAATAATGAAACATGGAAGGAGTGAAAAGTAAATAAATAAAATATCATTAAATTGTATTATTATTACAGAATTAACAGGAATGTGCAAACAACAACAAAAGAATATAATAATAATAATAAAAGAAGAAGAAGAAGAAAAGAAAAATTAATACAAAAATAAATAAATAAAAATAAAATAAATATAATTTTTTTTTTATTTGCGTGCATAATTATAATATGATCTTACAATTTAAATGTTTACAGGGACCTCCTCACAGTCTGCTGGAAAACAAGACCATATTTTTGCATGGCCCAGAGAGACGTTTGTTGCTATATGTTTACATGTTGTGTATGTTTTACAGTAAACGAGAACAGTTCTTTTATACAATATTCACATTAGATAAACAGGATAAAAAGCAAAACCAAAAAAAAAGTTTTTTAAAAAAAGAATAACGCAATTAAAAAAAAAAGAAAAATTCTAGTAATATCAACTAATTTTTTTGTATTAATTTCAAGAAACGGTATAATACAACTTAGAATACAGGAAAAGATAACAGTTCTTTTACACAATAATCACATCAGATTCACATAATAAAGAGCAAAACCAAAATAAAATGTATATTAAAAAAGTTAAGAGAAATAAAGCAATAAAAAATACATAAATATAAAAAAGAGCCAAATATTCATAAGCCCTAAGTGCTGATGGCATGTGACGTCAAGAAACTGGCTCCACCCACCTGAGCGGCTTGATCGGTGAATGACTCGGAGAGCTTCACCAGGACGTTTGCGTTCGCCTCTTCATTGGCTCCGATGTCAATACTGGCAACCCACTTTAACATTAAAAACAACACGTTTATACTGTAGTAACTATGGCGTGTTATTGGGTCGCATCAACAGGTGTCACTCACTCTGAGCGCACGCAGCAGCTCACGTGACTTGACTCCTTCAGAATGAAAATAAAGAGTTATTTCCACTCACCCAGCCTTTGGACTTAAAATAATGCACACACGCCGAGCCAAGAGCTCCTTTCCCTCCGTAAACAAGGACACGGTTCGCAGCTGCCATGGCTTTTCTCCGCTGTGAGACGCTTCAGCAAAGATGATGATGAGTATGTATCCACACACACACTGAAAGAGAGAGAGGGAGGGCAACACACGCGCTCGTGTAGCGGTTAATGATTGGCTTAAGCCGGTTTTCCGCCCTAAACTCCACACTAAATGAAAACCATCTTTAAAAATGAGGGAGTTGCAGCTCGGTCTTAACATTTCTGGCGTGAATAAAGAGTTAAACAGGCCTAGCTAAATAGCTTTTTAAAAATTAAAGCGAATGTATGTCCAAAAATGAAGATTCATTATTCATTATTTTCTCATCCTTCACTTGTTACAAACCTGTTTGACTTTCTCACCCACTTTTCCTTCGGCTTAATGCCTAATTTAACAGGGGTTACCACAGCGTAATGAACTGCCAATTACTCTGAAAGATATGTTCGCAATTGGCCAAAACTGGGAAATGTTTGACTTTCTTCTGATATTTTGACGAAAGCTGTAAACCTGTGAACATTGACTTCCATGTTATACAAAAATCAAACTATGAAAATCAATGCGTTTCCAGCTTTTTTCAAAATATCAGCAATATGAAAATATCAGAGGAAAGGAACATTTGCTAGTTCTGGCTGGAGAACAAATGGGCTGATAGCTAATTGCTAACAGTAGCTAACAGTAGCTAATTGGTGGTTTATTCTGCTGTGGCGACCCATGATAAATCAGGTACTAGGCTGCAGGAAAGTGAGTGAGAAAGTCATGGAGTTTGTAACAAGTGAAGGATGAGTTAACGATAAAAGAAGCCTTTTTTTTTAGTTGTTGAGCAAATATCACTTTAATTAACAAAAGGTATTTGGCTAGGCCTGATTAACTTTATTTACGCCAGAATCTTTGGTCAGTTCTAAAGATGGTTTTCTTAGTTGTTTTTCCTATAACATGGAGGTCAATGATAACAGTTTTCAGCTTTCTTCAAAATATCTTGTTTTGTTTTTAACATTATAAAGAAACTCATATTGTCGGAACCAATTAAGGGTGAATAGTGAGAAACTTAAATTTTTGGGAAATTACATGTAAATTCGTATTTAAGTAAACATGCTAATCAATTTTAGAAACATGTAAATAACATACTAATTCATGCTTACATGCTAATTCATACTAGATTCATGCTAACAACATGCTATTTTATGTTAGAAACATGCTAATTCATGTTGGTATCATGCTAATTCATGCTATAAACATGCAATCAATATACAAATTTATGCTAGAAAAAAGCTGACAACATGCTAATTTATTATAGATTCATGCTAATAGCATGCTAATTTATTAGAATCATACTAATTTATGCTAGAAAAACGCTAACAACATGCTAATTCATGCTAATTTGTTAGAATCATGGTAATAATGCGACTACTGTCCTGTTACTTCTGATTTTTACAGACAGCCTCAAACTTACAAAAGGCTTAAACCAATCACAGACACAGGGATCAACTGTTCATTAGTCAACTCTTAGTTATTAACTATATATATATATATATATACAGTTGAAGTCAGAATTATTAGCCCCCTTTTGATTTTTCTTCTTTTTTTAATATTTCCCTAATTATGTTTAACAGGGCAAGGACATTTTCACAGTATGTCTGATAATATTGTTTTTCTTTTGCTTATTTGTTTTATTTCGGCTAGAATAAAGGAAGTTTTATTTAATTTTTTGGGACAAAATTATTAGCCCCTTTAAGCTAATTTTTTTTTTCTGATAGTCTACAGAACAAACCATCGTTATACAATAACTTGCCTAATTACCCTAACCTGCTTAGTTCACTTTATTAACCTAGTTAAGCCTTTAAATGTCACTTTAAACTGTACTTAAGTGTCTTGAAAAATATCAATTAAAATATTATTTACTGTCATCATGGCAACGACAAAATAAATTAGTAATTAGAAATAGGTTTCTAAAACTATTATGCTTAGAAATGTGCTGAAACAATCTTCCCTCCATTAAACAGAAATTTGGGGAAAAAAACAGGGGCACTAATAAGTCAGGGGGGCTAATAATTCTGACTTCAACTGTATATATATATATATATATATATATATATATATATATATATATATATATATATATATATATATATATATATATATATATATATATATATACAGTTTTTTATATTATAAAAAATATATAGCAGTGTATATATAAATATATATATGTACACTGCAAAAACTGATTTTCTTTCTTAGATTTTTTGTCTTGTTTCTAGTCCAAAAATCTAAATGTTCTTAAATCAAGAAGAATTTTCTAGACAAGCATATTGTCTTGTTTTAAGAAATAATATGCCAAAATGAAATGAGTTTTTTTTTTTTTCTTTAATCAAGCTAAATAATCTTCCAATGGGGTAAGCTAAAAAATCTTATCACAAATCGAAAACAAGATCATTATGCTTACCCCATTGGCAGATTATTTTGCTTGATTTGAGGAAAAACTCACTTTATTTTGGCATATTATTTTTTTAAAACAAGGCAATATGTTTTGCTTGTCTAGAAAATGCTTCTTGAATTAAGAATTTGTAGATATTTGGACAAGAAACAAGACAAAAAATATAAGTAAGAAAAGCATTTTTTGCAGTGTGGTAATGACCACATTTTCATCACAACATAATTTCCAAACTGAAACCAACACTATTACCAATAAACTTGTAGATAATATAAGGACAAAGTTCTCTGATATATTTTGCCAAGTCATGGTGATGCAACTTCAGCAAAGCCTCAAGGCTAGCAGCAGAGCTAAATTAAAACCAGGAGAGGAGAGTACAATAAGGATGAGGAAAACGCTTAGTTTAACCAAGCTACACAATGAATGATTTCAAAATGAAACTTCAGATATGAGCTGTCTCTTATTGTTTGCTTATCTCTGTAAAGCTGTAAACTTTATTACAATGTAATGTTATATTGTTTATCTGATTTTTATTGTTTTTATTAATGCTTAAAGAACAGAATACAGAACAATCCAAAGAGAAAAGAAAAAATAGTCACGAGTGTACAGAAAAACAAATATAAAAACCAAAAAACAAAAGTATATATACTTAATAAAACTATGTAAGGGCCTTGTAGAATTACAAAATATTAAAGGTTTCAATAATAATAATAATAAAAAAAAAACAGTTTTTAAGGCTTTCTTTTAGTAGTTTGGTCTTTATTGGTGTTCATATAATGTTCTAATTCTAATAAGTGTATCAGAAAAAAAGGATTTCTTTGTAATTGTAATTTTGTAAATAATATCAAAAGATTAAAGTTTTTTTTACAAAGGCTATTTCATGTGGGACTTGTTTGGCCTCCAACTCCATGACTCTGAAAGTAATTAGACTCAGTGTATGTAAATGCTGTACTGTACTGTATTTCTACTGTATGTAGTAATGAACTCCAGGTTTATTGAGTAGTTTACAAAACTCACTATGTATAGTACAGTAATGACTGTATTGCATATCTTACCCGGACGTATTACATTATTTTGGTCTTGGTTGAGTTTGTGTGTAAAAGAAGTTCAAGCATTTTAAATCGGGGTTAACCGGATGCTTTTTGTGTCAAAGCAACAAGAAATGTGTAAATTGTGTAGCCTACAAAGACGGATGTTGTGCTAACTGTGTTAAGAGTTTAGAAAACTTGTTAAATGTATTGAAACTCTGTCGTAGCAATTGTCAAAAACTGTAATATTATAAGCTAAGATTAATTGATTTGGCAGTAATTAGAATTTAAATAATCTTTACACTAAGGATTTTTTTCTTTTCACTTTTCATAGTATTTTATTATGTCTGATCATATATACAGTATAATTTCTGCAATTACAAAAAGATTTAGTCTGTCTTACAGAAAACAGCGATTCAGATCTGACTAAAATATCCATACACTATAAAACTTCCATCAACATTTATGTTTTACATATCACAATTCAAAATATCAGAAATATCAGTTAAAGCGGTATTCAAAAATCTTAATTTGTAGTCTAATCATACTGAACTTTATTTTTAGCATCACATGACCTGTTTAAGTAATACGATCACATTGTTTCTAATAAATTTTTTTTCACAAGCTATTTTCCTATCTAAATTATATAACAGGTCACAAATCTCCATGGCACTTTGATTGTTTGCATAGCTGATGAAGTCTTAAAGGCATAGTTCACCCAAACATTTTAATTTACTCCCTCATGTAGTTACAACGTTTTTTTCATTGAACATAAAAGAAGGTATTCTGAAGAATGTTGGATACTGGTGGACATTGAATTCCATTAAAGGAAAAAAAATACAATAGAAGTCAATTGTAGAAGTCATCGGTTTCCAGCTTTTTTTTTTGCCCCCAAATATTTTCTTTTCCATTTATGAGGAAAAAAAATCCAAAACAAGTGGAGGGTCAGCAAATGATGACAGAATTAACATTTTAGAGTGAACATTATGTTATCAAGACCATATACCCATTGTTTAACAAGAAAAATGCCCGTTTAAACCACAAGAGGGCAGCAAACTACCATGAACAATCAGACATGACGTGAAGCACTTCCCATTCACTCATAAAGGGATGGTTCACCCAAAAATGAATATTTTCTCAAGTTTTCCAAACGTTTATACGATTCTTTATTTGTGCTGAGTACAAAAGAAGATATTTTGAACCTGCTAAGAACTGGTAACTATTGATTTCTGTATAGACTATTTCAATGTGCTCATGTCATTGGCCCATGTACATTTCCTGCTTGCTATAAAACTAGTTCATAACTGTAAAGCTGGATTTATACTCCCTCACGAAATGGACGAGGCTTTTATACTTGCCGAGTTCACCATTGTTATATTCTTTAATGACAGGGGGCGGTCAATAGAAACTGACTGTAAAGTGTGACGGATAAACAGAGAAGTAGAAAGTTTCCGGAAATATGTTATATCATTAATATCACTCAATATTTTTAAACTATTTATTTTTATAAATTATTTTTATAATTATAAGGATTTTTATAACCATTCAAGATTTTTTTTTAATCAAACGTTGATGCATCACTTGCTTTTGTTCATATCTCGAACAGTTTTACCTATTAAAGTTTATAAAAATATTAATGACTACAGAACATAGGTAAGAATGGCAAGAATAAAAGCAAAAAAGTACACTTAATAAAAATACAGGTGTTTTTTTTTTTTAAGTTTTAGCCCATTCCATTCACACATTTCTGTCTGGCTAGTTTCTATACATATGCTAAAACCGCAATAATGGTCCAGTATTCCTGACCATTATCACCAATAAACCATCAGTATGTTGTAAAACGATAAGTTCAAATATTCCTTTCCAGTTATCAAAAAAATTATATGTGACTTCATTTTAGTTTTGTAAGTATTAAATTGTTTTAAATTCAAAATTGTAATATATGCATCAGAGTAAAACCTGTGATGGAAATCCCCTTCATTAAACTTTAGCTTTACCAAACTCAACCCTCAGGTTTTTACAAACTTTTTAGCAAAATCTTTCCTCCTTTCTCACTGCTGTTGCAATTTTTGGCCAAGAATTATTGGTCATTTGGTTCTTCTTATGATCACGCATGGACAGAAATAAAGATGTCTGTACAGTCGTACCTGTTTCAAAATCTCTTCAAAGTGTTTCAAACTCAAATCAAACGCAGAGCTGCGTGAACTGTTTGCTCGAGTTTCAAAAAAAAAAAAAAGTGCGCTCCACAAGCCGAAATCATGTCATGCACACCCAACGCGAACATCCGCAAATGCTGCCATTACGTCATATTTGCTGCGCGCACTCAAGCGAACTAACAGACAGGTCGCATATAAACCAGGCTTAACAAGAAGCAATTCGATCATAACTTAATGTTTAAACAGCTGTCACAGCATTATTCATCAATATGTGGCTCTTTTTGGATTCTCGGAAGCTGTAGAAATTAAAAATGTAAATCAGGAATTACGTTGGGACCCGTGTTTTTGTTTACAACCCTCAAAATCCGCTTAAGTCGTGACATATCTGTGACGTATGGAATACTGTTTCCGGGTCCAAACCACTACTCATTTGAATTAAGAAAATATTTGTTTATGGACACTTTTTTGTCGTATCACACTTTAAAGTTAATTTTATATAAAATCATAGTGTACACAACAGTCTTTAGACTTACTGCTACACAAATACCAATATTTTAACAATTTATAAAAATTAATCACTTTCTGGCCATCGGATATTAGGCATGGATATATATATATATATATACACACACACACACACACACACACACACACACACACACACACACACACACACACACACACACACACACATATATATATATATATATATGTATATATATATATATATATATATATATATATATATATATATATATATATATGTATATATATATATATATATATATATATATATATATATATATATATATATGTATATATGTAAATATGTAAATATATATATATATATAAAATATATAAATATACAAATATATATAATATATATGTATATACATATATATATATATATATATATATATATATATATATATATATATATATATATACACCTTTAGAGATCAGAGGAGTGAGGTTTACCTGCACAGCACCTACTGGCTGGCTTCCGTTAAACGATTGTGATTCTCAAAAGTATTACTTCACTTTGTAGTTGTTTTTTATTACCATTTGATGAGTCTCCCCTATACAGTTAGATAGAGTGCTTGGACCCGGAAGCCGCTTCGCGTGACAACAAGCAGATGGTCTAAAGGAAAAACAAATAGAAGTCAATGGTTACAGGTTTTCAGCGTTCTTCAAAATATCTTCTTTAGTGTTCAACAGAATAAAGATAGTAATAAAGCTTTGAAACAAGTAAAGAGTGAGTAAATGATGGCAGAATTGTAATGTTTGAATGAACTATCCCTTTAAACACAAACATTGACAGAGAAGAGATTAAGAAACATGCCATTTCTATAGCATTTCATTAATTATGCATACTATACAGTAAGCACTATACATTGTGTAATTGTATACACTTTTACAGATGCACATGTTGCCTATACTGTACATCAGAAGCCCATTTCTACTGATGGCTTTTGAGTGTTATGTTTGATCACTGAGGTCTCAACAGGCAGCACCAAGCCAGTTATTAAACCAAAAGGAAAGCCTCTGTGTTTGAACCTTTACTCTATTTATATTCAATATTCAGAATAAGAGTTTCTTCAGGCTCTGCAGGTCCCCTGAGCGAAGGATGAATGCATTAACTGAATGCATTGTGTTTTTGACAACAACAACAACAGGGTTGAAAACACTGAGAGATTTGCAAATAAAATAAAAATAAATTAACGCTGCATTTAGTGATATCTGAAGCATGTCAAATGTAAATGAGATAGAGATTGTGAGGTATAATTAAATTGTCAGTACTGTATATAATCAAGAGCATGATCTTCTTCACTGTAGTGTGAAATCAACACTGTAGTTTATAAATAATAGGTTTCTAAACGATAAGTGCTTTCCTTCATTTGAGCTCCTGGGCCGAGAGAATGTTATGAAGAGAAGCCATGAGATTGGATTTGCTTGTCTTTGTCATATCTGTGGCCGTCTTCATTTGTCTTATTGCATTAACGGGCTCATTGCTTGCTGTCACGGCTGATAATAAGATGTCACGGCTGACAGTCATGCCACTGTGGGCCTCGTGATTATGAAATTTGATGAATTCAATCTAGCCTGGATGTCCACCGAAAATCCATGTTTGCTAATCAAAGGCAGTGCTGATGGATTTTTAGCCATTCTACTTATCAAATTTTATACAGTGTGTGAAATCACCTGGCGTTTATGAAACAACACATACATTCATTGAGCTTTGGGTCATGACCGAAAGGACAAGATCTCGGATACAAGTGGCCGAAATAAGTTTCCTTTGAAGGGTAGCAGGATGCACTCTTCTGGATAGGGTGAGGAGCTCTGTCACCCAGGAGGAGCTCGGAGTAGAGCCGCTGCTCCACCACATCGAGAGAAGTCAGCTGAGGTGGCTCTGGCATCTGTTTCGGATGCCTCCTGGATGCCTACCTAGGGAGGTGTTCCAGGCATGTCCCACTGAGAGGAGGCCTCGGGGAAGACCCAGGACACGCTGAAGGGTTTATGTTTCTCGGCTGGCCTGGGAACGCCTCGGGATCCCCCCCCCCCCCCCCCGGAGGAGCTGGAGGAAGTCTCTGGGGAGAGGGAAGTCTGGGGTTCTCTCTTATGACTGCTGCCCCCGCGACTCGGCCCCGGAAAATCGACAGAAAATGAATGAATGAATGACATTTATTCAGTAAGTATTAAGAAATGCACAATGTTTAATTTTTTCATTTTTTTTAGTAGTTAAATTTTTTAAAATAATTTCTCAATGTGATGTTTTGTGTTAGGACATGATGGAATTGAGTTTAACCCAGCATTTTTTTTTTTTACAACTTTAATGACGTCTTATTGTTTTTATTATGTTCATGGAAAGTTTGTCGTAAGTAAGGCTTTTGTATATGATCTATTGTTCAACTGAAAGACATAATAAGCAAATCATGTCAAAACTGGGTAACGCTTTCTTTTACAACCCGCAAAGTACCGCGTAAGTACAGTGAAATTACAGTGTACTTTTCTGTACTTACTGTGTAAGTATAATGAACGTATGTGTAGGTATAAGGGAACAAACCGTAATGCTTGGGTAAAAAGGGGGTAACAACCAGATGTTCATCACGAAAATTACCGCGTAAGTACAGTGAAATAACGGTGTACTTTTCTGTACCTATAGTGTAAGTATAAATAACGTTTACGTAAGTATAAGGGAACAATCTGTAATGCTCGGGTAATAAGGGGATAACAACCAGATATTTAGCATGAAAGGTACCGCGTAAGTACAGTGAAATAAGGTTGTACTTTTCTTTAAATTGCAAAAGAACAAACCATAATGTTTGCGTAAAAGGGGAGTAACAATAAGATATCCATCACGCAAAGAAGTATATTAAGTTTACGATGTACATTTCTTCAAGTATTGTATACATATAAAGAATTATGCAAGGATGGTGACAACCTATTGCTATCTGCAAATGTACTGTATATGCACCTGCGTGAGTACATTAGTACTCTTATTCAGTGCTTGGGTTTTATATGGGGTGTTTAATGAATAAAAGGTTTACAACCTGTGAAATTATGAACCCTTATTGTATACTGTATGTATTTTAAATCTGCAATTCAATATAAAATATATTTCCATACACTACTTACCTTATGTTTACTCGTCGATCTCACCAAAGCCATCAATGTCTCCATAACTCACTATCAACAAATAACTTTGCATGACATAGGCCTACCGTCAGGGTTCAATGCAGATTAAAACAGGCTCGCATCTTTACTGCTGTTGCACAGGGGGGCTAACTGTTGCATTTCAGTAAATGTATAGCCGATGCTTTATAGAAAAATCTAGTAATTTGGTCTTCAATCAATAAAAACTGCTGCTGTAGTTTACTCTGTTCTTAGTGTTCAAGTATACACTAGTATGTTAAAGTTCAGCTTCTTCCCTCTTTGTTCCCTGTAGTTAAAGGGTAAATACAGTATTTGTTCCCTCCTTGTTCCCTGTACTTACAGGGTAAATACCACATTTGAGGGTTGTAAATTAAAGTGAAGCTTTGTTCCTCTCTTGTTACCTCCTTGTTCCCTGTACTTACAGGGTAAATACCACATTTGAGGGTTGTAAATTAAAGTGAAGCTTTGTTCCTCTCTTGTTACCTCCTTGTTACCTGTACTTACAGGGTAAATACCACATTTGAGGGTTGTAAATTAAAGTGAAGCTTTGTTCCTCTCTTGTTACCTCCTTGTTACCTGTACTTACAGGGTAAATACCACATTTGAGGGTTGTAAATTAAAGTGAAGCTTTGTTCCTCTCTTGTTACCTCCTTGTTACCTGTACTTACAGGGTAAATACCACATTTGAGGGTTGTAAATTAAAGTGAAGCTTTGTTCCTCTCTTGTTACCTGTAGTTAAAGGGTAAATACAACATTTGTTCCCCCCTTGTTCCCTTTAGTTTACAATGTAAAATCTTAAAGGCAGTGAAATAAATATACAAACACACAATATATTTCTTCTTTACTTTGTAACCTTTATTTTAATAAATAAGCATTTTAAAAGACTTCATATTAATCAAACATTGTCTTGTCTATCATTGCCTATACTCATTCATTTTCTCTTCGGCTTTGTCCTTTTGTTAATCTGGGGTCGCCACAGTGGAATAAACCACCATCTTATCCAGCATATGTTTTACGCAGTGGATGCCCTTCCAGCTGCAACCCATCTCTGGGAAACATCCATACACACTCACTCACACGCATTCACTACGGACAATTTAGTCTACCCAATTCACCTGTACCGCATGTCTTTGGACTGTGAGGGAAACCGGAGCACCCGGAGGAAACCCACGCGAACGCAGGGAGAACTCCATGCAGAAACCTTCTTGATGTGAGGAAACAGCACTACCTACTGTGCCACCGTGTTGCCACCTAGCTGCAACCCATCACTGGGAAACATCCATACATACTCATTCACACACATACACTACGGACAATTTTACCTTACCCAATGTCACCACATATTTTTGGACTTGTGGGAGCACCCGGAGGAAACCCACGCTAACATGGGGAGAACATGCAAACTCCACACAGAAATGCCAACTGACCCAGCCGAGGTTTGAACCAGCGACCTTCTTGCTGTGAGGCGATTGTGCTACCCACTGCACCTGCCTATACTCAAACAGCAAAATAACACATTATTTCCTTCCCCCTTTTTTTCTGGCATCTCTTGCTTGGCTTCCTCTTCTGCTCTTCTCAGCTTCCACTGAGGACTCTGATGGTGAGTGGCTGATGAAATCCCATGGGTCTTGCTGCTCTGCATTTATATAAAATATATAAACAGACAGAAAGGCTTTTAGTAAGCTATAGACATGTTTATTTTCCTGTTTAATGTGTGTGTAGTGGTTGTCCAACAATTTCACACACTAAACATTTACAGATACCATACAGACACTATACATTACTATCAAACAAAAGTACTATCATCAGATCATATGGGAGATTGTGATCATTTATAGTGATAATAATTAAAGCGCAGAGGGGAAAAGGCTTAAATAGTAGGCTACTGTGCTAAAGTCCTAGGCAAACGTTACTAGTAATTGGGGGGGGGGGGGGGGGGGGGGGTATTGATATATCAAACTGGCATGCTACAGAAAATATCAATTTACATTTCCAAACATTAATTTTGTCATTAACTTTGCTGTAATTAACGTATAAAGGGAGAAAATCGTCTGCACAGTCAGTATGACAACAGCCACAGAGATCTGACCTGCTCATCATCCAGTCTTTCTGGAATGACATGAAGAAACTAAATCCATAGGAACTTTGGCAACATTTCTAAGATGTGCAAAGTAAACGACAGTAAACATTGGTAAATATTCGCTGCTGGCCGTTTAGATTCGGCCATGAACTAACGTTAATGTTACGCTAAAAACAAATGAAACAAAATAAATATAATCTGGTTAATGCACAATTTCTAATCGTAACAATAGCCTTATTTACTGACAACAATTTACTCACATGTGTTACATGGTGACAAGACGGAGCAATTCCAAACGTCCCAAAAGTCTGAGCAAAACCTCGTGGCGTGCTGCTGCAGTTTGATTCGGATCTTTAGAGGCTTCTTGATTCACAACTCGTTTGAATCAACGAATCAGTAGGCGCGTACCTGAAGTGATACAATATCGCGAGATGGATTTCTAATGCACACGGAGCTGTCTGTTGTTCTCGCGATGTTTTGATGTCACACTGATCGGTTTGTTGAAGACGAATCGATTCAACTCTCCGTCCTCCATTCCCAGAATTTCCTGTTCACGGCAGTACAAGGACGGCAGCGCGAGGTAAATAAAACAAGTATTTTTATGACGTTATGTACATATAAGTGTTTGTTTAGGTTTTTGTTTATATCTGATGTTTGTACCTATTTTTAACAATTACACCCTTTTCACAACACTGTTATGACGCGTTTAACGATTATCAGGATCTAAAATCCTTGAGTTTTTTATATGATTTTTTTTTATAAAATAACATTTATTTGTATCTACGTATGCATTATATAATATGATTACATGTGCGAGGTGTTTCAAACAGTGTCTATGGACATGAGTAAATTAGAAGCTATTCTCTCTTCTTGCTGGCGTTATTTCACACTATATTTTTATTTTTCTAATTGTCGAGACAACACCATCGTAAAGTTTTCATTTTATTTGAGCAAAGAAGATTGTAAAAAAAATGTGTTGTACTTTCCCATTCACTGTGCTGAAATGTAAAAAGGGTCCATAACAGTACATCAACCATATTATGTTATCTTTCACTTTATTTAGGACTAATGATGGGTTAAGACATGTACTTTAATCAAAAACTAACCTTAGGGGTAGTTAACCCAAACGTTACATTTACTTACCATTTAATGAGTGACACAGAATTTAAATATGTACACTGAACTGCAAATAATCTTTACTTCAAAGTCTATACTGCCTGCACATATATTTAAGCCTTTTCCCCTCTGCGCTTTAATTATTATCACTATAAATGATCACAATCTCCCATATGATCTGATGATAGTACTTTTGTTTGATAGTAATGTATAGTGTCTGTATGGTATCTGTAAATGTTTAGTGTGTGAAATTGTTGGACAACCACTACACACACATTAAACAGGAAAATAAACATGTCTATAGCTTACTAAAAGCCTTTCTGTCTGTTTATATATTTTATATAAATGCAGAGCAGCAAGACCCATGGGATTTCATCAGCCACTCACCATCAGAGTCCTCAGTGGAAGCTGAGAAGAGCAGAAGAGGAAGCCAAGCAAGAGATGCCAGAAAAAAAGGGGGAAGGAAATAATGTGTTATTTTGCTGTTTGAGTATAGGCAGGTGCAGTGGGTAGCACAATCGCCTCACAGCAAGAAGGTCGCTGGTTCAAACCTCGGCTGGGTCAGTTGGCATTTCTGTGTGGAGTTTGCATGTTCTCCCTATGTTAGCGTGGGTTTCCTCCGGGTGCTCCCACAAGTCCAAAAATATGTGGTGACATTGGGTAAGGTAAAATTGTCCGTAGTGTATGTGTGTGAATGAGTATGTATGGATGTTTCCCAGTGATGGGTTGCAGCTGGGTGGCAACACGGTGGCACAGTAGGTAGTGCTGTTTCCTCACATCAAGAAGGTTTCTGCATGGAGTTCTCCCTGCGTTCGCGTGGGTTTCCTCCGGGTGCTCCGGTTTCCCTCACAGTCCAAAGACATGCGGTACAGGTGAATTGGGTAGACTAAATTGTCCGTAGTGAATGCGTGTGAGTGAGTGTGTATGGATGTTTCCCAGAGATGGGTTGCAGCTGGAAGGGCATCCACTGCGTAAAACATATGCTGGATAAGATGGTGGTTTATTCCACTGTGGCGACCCCAGATTAACAAAAGGACAAAGCCGAAGAGAAAATGAATGAGTATAGGCAATGATAGACAAGACAATGTTTGATTAATATGAAGTCTTTTAAAATGCTTATTTATTAAAATAAAGGTTACAAAGTAAAGAAGAAATATATTGTGTGTTTGTATATTTATTTCACTGCCTTTAAGATTTTACATTGTAAACTAAAGGGAACAAGGGGGGAACAAATGTTGTATTTACCCTTTAACTACAGGTAACAAGAGAGGAACAAAGCTTCACTTTAATTTACAACCCTCAAATGTGGTATTTACCCTGTAAGTACAGGTAACAAGGAGGTAACAAGAGAGGAACAAAGCTTCACTTTAATTTACAACCCTCAAATGTGGTATTTACCCTGTAAGTACAGGTAACAAGGAGGTAACAAGAGAGGAACAAAGCTTCACTTTAATTTACAACCCTCAAATGTGGTATTTACCCTGTAAGTACAGGGAACAAGGAGGTAACAAGAGAGGAACAAAGCTTCACTTTAATTTACAACCCTCAAATGTGGTATTTACCCTGTAAGTACAGGGAACAAGGGAGGAACAAAGCTTCACTTTAATTTACAACCCTCAAATGTGGTATTTACCCTGTAAGTACAGGGAACAAGGAGGTAACAAGAGAGGAACAAAGCTTCACTTTAATTTACAACCCTCAAATGTGGTATTTACCCTGTAAGTACAGGGAACAAGGAGGGAACAAATACTGTATTTACCCTTTAACTACAGGGAACAAAGAGGGAAGAAGCTGAACTTTAACATACTAGTGTATACTTGAACACTAAGAACAGAGTAAACTACAGCAGCAGTTTTTATTGATTGAAGACCAAATTACTAGATTTTTCTATAAAGCATCGGCTATACATTTACTGAAATGCAACAGTTAGCCCCCCTGTGCAACAGCAGTAAAGATGCGAGCCTGTTTTAATCTGCATTGAACCCTGACGGTAGGCCTATGTCATGCAAAGTTATTTGTTGATAGTGAGTTATGGAGACATTGATGGCTTTGGTGAGATCGACGAGTAAACATAAGGTAAGTAGTGTATGGAAATATATTTTATATTGAATTGCAGATTTAAAATACATACAGTATACAATAAGGGTTCATAATTTCACAGGTTGTAAACCTTTTATTCATTAAACACCCCATATAAAACCCAAGCACTGAATAAGAGTACTAATGTACTCACGCAGGTGCATATACAGTACATTTGCAGATAGCAATAGGTTGTCACCATCCTTGCATAATTCTTTATATGTATACAATACTTGAAGAAATGTACATCGTAAACTTAATATACTTCTTTGCGTGATGGATATCTTATTGTTACTCCCCTTTTACGCAAACATTATGGTTTGTTCTTTTGCAATTTAAAGAAAAGTACAACCTTATTTCACTGTACTTACGCGGTACCTTTCATGCTAAATATCTGGTTGTTATCCCCTTATTACCCAAGCATTACAGTTTGTTCCCTTATACTTACGTAAACGTTATTTATACTTACACTATAGGTACAGAAAAGTACACCGTTATTTCACTGTACTTACGCGGTCATTTTCGTGATGAACATCTGGTTGTTACCCCCTTTTTACCCAAGCATTACGGTTTGTTCCCTCATACCTACACATACGTTCATTATACTTACACAGTACGTACAGAAAAGTACACTGTAATTTCACTGTACTTACGCGGTACTTTGCGGGTTGTAAAAGAAAGCGTTACCCAAAACTGTAACAGTTGCAGAAAAAAAGTGGACACACACTAACGCATGTCAAAGAAAAGCATGTAACATCAACACTCACCATTACTATATTAGGTACACCTGTCCAACTGCTCGTAAATGCTAGTTTCTAATTGGTCAGTGACATAGCAGCAACTCAATGCATTTAGGCATGTAGACATGGTCAAGACGATCTGCAGTTCAAACTGAGCGTCAAAATGGAGAAGAAAGGTGATTAAAGTGACTTTGAACGTGTCATGTTTGTTGGTGTCAGACGGGCTGGTCTGAGTATTTCAGAAACTGCTGATCTACTGGAATTTTCACGCACAACCATCTCTAGGGTTTCCAGAGAATAGTCCCAAAAAGAGAAAATATCTAGTGAGCGGCAGTTCTGTGGGCACAAATGTCTTGTTGTTGCCAGAGGTCAGAGGAGAATGGCCAGACTGGTTCCAGCTGATAGAAAAGCAGCAGTAACTGAAATAAGCACTCGTTACTACTGAGGTATGCAGAAGAGAGCATCTCTGAACACACAACATATCCAACCTTGACGCAGATGGGCTACAGCAGCAGAAGACCACACCTGTCAGCTAAGAACAGGAAACTGAGGCTACAATTCGCACAGGCTCACCAAAATTGGACAGTAGATTGGAAAAACATTGCCTGGTCTGATGAGTCTCGATTTCTGCTGCAACATTCAGATGGTAGGGTCAGAATTTGGCATCAACAACATGAAAGCATGGATCTATTCTGCCTTGTATCAACAGTTCAGGCTGGTGGTGGTGGTGTAATGGTGTGGGGATATTTTCTTGGCACACTTTGGGCCCATTAGTACCAATTAAGCATCGGGTCAACGCCACAGCTTACCTGAGTATTGTTGCTGACCATGTCCATCCCTTTATGACCACAGTGTACCCATCTTCTAATGGCTACTTCCATGTCAGTGCTATCATGTCAATATAGACCAAAATCTCTGTGGAATATTTTAAATCTATGTCATGAAGGATTAAGGCAGTTCTGAAGGCCAAAGGGGGTCCAACCCTGTACTATTAAGGTATACCTAATAAAGTGGCCGGTGAGTGTACAGTATGTTATGATGCTTGAAAACACTTTCTCTTTTTTGATCCACAACTATTATACATCACATAAAAATAAATGAATTTTAGAATCAAGATTTTATTTGACCTTGAAAACTGTAAAAGAAAGTTTCTTTGGCGACAAAGGATGTCCATGGAGGAGAAAAAAAACAGGCTAGTGGTCAAACACTTCATAGTGCACATTGTGTTGTGTGATTCCTATCTTTCCTATCTTCTTATCTTTTCTATATGTGAGTGAGGTTTAGCAAGAGACTGGCCCTGAGAGTTTTCTCTTCCACAGACTTACAGTAAATGGATTTCTTCAAAGCGCACTTGCAAAAATAACTTTAATGAGTGAAGTCAGGAAAGAAATCACATCATGGCCACAATCTCACTCCTCCTCTCTTTCCCCTCCAACCTTTAATTGACACTCCGTGACACTGGAGCAAAACAGACCTTAACAAGCAAAACATTTCTCCAGTCTTTCATGCTGCGGGTCTAATCGACAGCCTATATCTGAGAAAAGCGCTCTATAGTTGATCACAATGAACTCACTGACTTGAAGACCGGAAATCTCTCGCTGTGCGCACAACCTTAATGGGGCATGAAAGAAAAGAAAGACGGTTTTGATTTAAAAAAAAAACAAGTTCTTTGTCATCTGCAGCATCATAAGAGAAACACTGGCCTACTGCACACCTGCTGTACAGAGATCAGAGATTTACCAACATAAAGACTATAGTCATTCATCGACTGTAAATACTAAAGTGTTTTTGACCCATGTTGTGAAGGACTTGAAGTGTTTTTACAGTTACCATGGTAGCACAACAACTATCATAAAAATACAAACAATTGACCCAATACTAGTGGTGCGCTGTCACCTCACAGCAAGAAGATCACTGGTTCGAGCCAAGTGTGCCGCAAGCCTGCGTTTGAGTGAAGGTCTCGGCCGTTAGATCGCCCCCTGGGGGCTGGCTGCAGTACAAATCATAAAGCCCGCCTCCTCCGTGTTAATGAAGGAGACTTGAGCCCAAATAAAAAAAAATGATTACACTTGCAATAAAATGTCCCGAAAGATAGTTCTGGTCGATTAAGGCACTGGTTATTGTGCTGAAATAGGTGCAGATCTTCATTTTTGTAAACAGTTTGTTTTTAGCAGTAATTTAATGCTGGGCGTGTCATCGTGATTGACAGCTGTGATTGACAGTTTCTCAAAGCAGCGCGTCTGAGCTTCGGCAGAAGACTGAAGTGTTATTATTCGATTTCTGTGTTATTTTACCATGACAAAATGAGTTCAGCAGTAAACTATAGTTTCTGACATACATGATCCTGGTGGAACACTGTTTATTCGCTAAGTTCAGGGCTTTTTTCTGGCTTTATTAGTTTGCTGATACACGCCTAACCACCCAGATAGCAAAATACACTCGGGCCAGTTCCGGCTAGATTCTCGCCTGCCGGAGACTTACCCCTCAGAGCTCAGACTGACTACCTCTGCTGGACCTACTCCGGATGCCTGGACTCACTGCCCGATTCCAGCCCGAGTCAATCGAGCCAGATGCGGCGGCCGATCGAGCCGGCGCTGCCGCATGCGAGCCGGAATCAGCCCGCGACGCTGCGAGTAGGTTATGCGCTGCGGCCCGGAGCTGGCGCGATTAAATATATAAAACCCTCATATTTGTTACTGTTATTACATCCATTTGTGTTGATATGACAGCAAACGCATGCTGAGAAGTTCGGGGGGCATGGTTGATTTTACATAAAGCGTTTGGTTGGAAGCTCGACTCTGCTCATTTTCGCGGCTCCTCCTCTGGCTCCATCAGACAGTCCTTCTGCGCATGTCAAGGCTCCAATTTCAGCAGTCTTTTGCGACAGTTTGTGCCCGTCAAGCAGGCGTTTTGCCCTCAAGGCGTTCAATGGGAAAAGGGGCTGTCGCGTCGTCCATATTTTTTACAGTCATTGGTTCGAGCCCCAGCTGGGTCAGTTAGCATTTCTGTGTGGAGTTGGCATGTTCTTCCTGTGTTGGCGTGGGTTTCCCCCACTAGTCCAAAGACATGCGCTAAAGGTGAATTTGGTAAGCTAAATTGGCCATAGTGTATGTGTGTGAATTAGAGTATATGGGTTTCCCAATGATGGGTGAAGGGTATCTGCTTTGTAAAACATGCTGGATAACTTGGTGATTCATCCTGCTGTGGGGACCCCTGATAAATAAAGGGTCTAAAAAGAAAATGAATGAATCAATAGCCCAGTACTGTCATTTTCTACAGTAGGGTACTTTAAAATGCATCTATGGTGAAAAATCTACTGTTCAAGCTGTTTGGACAGACATATTTGTAGATATAATGTATAGGTAGTCATATTGGGGTGATAGAAACACGCCCAACTTTTTTTTTTTTTTTCAATTTAACAACATAAAAACGGTGGACCAATTGGAGCGGTTTTGAGACCGACCGCAACTTGAGATAGGAGTGCGCCACCGCCCCCACCGAATTGATTGACAGCTGTACCGGTAGTCATGTGTATAATCATATCAACAAGACAATATGTGCGCAAAGCAACCGGGAATAAAAGGTCTGTTCGGTTTGCTAGGATTATCAATCATCATCAAATGTGATGAGTGAGTGAGTTTTACAAGTTTAAAATGTTTTAAAACAGTGCATGTGTGTAATGAATTACAGTAATTTACTTCAGCTTTACTGCATCAGCACAGCCGCATGTCAGAACAGTTATAAAAGAAGACGCTTCAATCCTGGTTTGTGGATGTTAAATCAGGTTTATTTTCTACATTAACAAAACGGATATCCAAACTGCAGTAGAGATTAACCTGTATCCTGTCACATTTGCGTGCAAAAAGAGTGCAAAGCTAAACGCGCGCGCTGTCTGTGAACTTTGTAATGACTTTGTGTGTGACTCATCGTTGCAACTCCACAACAAATGCGTCAATACTCGATAAAGTTCTTAATGTTGTATTTCCAATAAACGCAACGTGAGATCTGCTTGCTTTATGTCTTTCTGTTGTCTGAGGCAGCCGAGTGAGGAGATTAACTGTGCGTTCACACTGAAAGGGGTGAGAGCATCCAAGGCCGCTCTAGCCGCCCTGGCGACAATGCTGTCTGCCTTCAGCTCCGGCGGCGAGAGTGTCAATATTCGCTACAATGATCTCATATTTAAAGGAGCCGTTGCAGCATATCAGTTACATTCCTGGATAAAACATGCTTTCTAGCGTGAAAATGTTGTGCACTTTTTATCAAACTCATTAAACAATGGAAGATCAAGTTGCATGTGGTGTGGCTTTGCTCCACTTAATTATCCAATGTGTCCATATGTCTGAAATATCCTGAAGCAGCAATACTGTTTGGTACTGTTGCGTGAGATTCCCTATTTTTTTAAGATAAACATTTATAACAATAATGCACATCAGTAACTCGCCAGTAACTTATTTAAAGCATGTTCCTGTAAGAAAACATAGTAAATAATTAAAAATCCGGCGACCGCAATAATCAAACCATTGGGAACTACTGTGGTCAGAACCAAAGTTTACAGGTCTGTGTTCTCTGAACTCCTCTCAATCGGTGGACTTCTTTATTCTGATTGCTTGCCGCCGAACTGCGTCAAAGCTCATTACCATAAAGTTGACTTGATTTCAACTCTCCTCGACGGCCACACCGGCGAAGAGAATTTGGAAAAGTGGCAGAAGGTCAATTTTTCAGATGTATCATCTGTTGAGCTGCATCCCGTCATCGTCACAAATACTGCAGAAGACCTATTGGAACCTGCATGGACCCAAGATTCTCACAGAAATCAGTCAAGTTTGGTAAAGAAAAACATCATGGTTTGGTGTTACATTCAGTATGGGGGCGTGCAAGAGATCTGCAGAGTGGATGGCAACATCAACAGCCTGAGGTATCAAGACATTAGTGCTGCCTATTACATTACAAACCACAGGAGAGGGCAAATTCTTCAGCAGGATAGCGCTGCTCCTAACACTTAAGCTCCACATCAAAGTTCCCGAAAGCAGAGAAGGTAAAGGTGCTCCAGGATTGACCAGCCCAGTCACCAGACATGAACATTATTGAGCATTGAGGAGGCATTGAAGATGAATTCAAAGACTCTTGATGAACTCTGGGAGTCCTGCAAGAACGCTTTCTTTGCCATTCCAGATGACTTTATTAATAATTATTTGAGTCATTGCAGAGATGTATAGATGCAGTCCTCCAAGCTCATGATGGAGTCAAACACAATATTCATTCTTTTTCCACTTCAGCACGATTTATATTCTACACTGGACATTATTTCTGTTAAGTGAAGTAAAGTCAGACCTTACTGTCCTAATTGAATAATTAAAAATCAAGACATGATCATATTTTATTTTGGTAAAAACCAGAGTAATCTAGAAGCCTTTGCCTTTCATAAAAGCCACTTCTGATACCAAAGGATCAACAAGGTCAAGTTATTATTTTATTATTACAAGACTTTTGTCAGGTAGTGTACAGTATGTTATGCTCATCTACTCAATGGATTTAGTGCGACACCTTCTTTTAAAAGCGTACATTTTTGTATGACTGAATTTGTTCAAATTAACCACTAAACTGACAAAATGTAAAATATTTGCGATTCTCCACCTCAGCATTTGATTTATATGTGACAATCCTTTATATGTGGTTGCTGGGTTGCTTATTGAAAGATAAATGTCCATGTGTGGACAAGAAAGACTTCTAATTCAAATGTTTACATGACAAATGCAGTCAGCGATTAAAAATATATCCATAAATTAACAGGGTCCTGTATTCAAACGTAAAGTTAATCACAAATTATGGAAACAGTTAATTAAAAGATTATTTTTACCAGTGCTTATTATAAAATGCTACAAATAACTTTATTACATAGCCTCATTATTTGACCAAAGTCCACACAGCAATTGCTTTGCACTGAAAGTGTGGTATTAATCTCAAGTTGTATAATTATCTGCAAGTTCTGCATGGGCATTAACTCTTAATTACAGCAAATTCAACATGATGTGAATGCACCTTAGTATTAAAATCTTAACTACATCTAATTTAAACAGCGTCATATGGAGGTCTAATATGGAGTAATATAATATACTAAGCTTTCTGTTAGTGATCCTTAAGTGTACAATAAAGGATTACCATAACTGATAATAAAATAGCTGATAACTCAGTTATTAAAAGAGAAGAATTATTAAACATGGCATATGGTTAAATTCACGATTTTCAATGATGATTTCCAAACTGATGATTTTTAAATGGTCCATATGACTGAAAGTGCCAGAACATTACATCCCCCTCTCTGCCATTGTCCTTGCTGAACACCTTCCTTTATCTCAGGCCGGCAGAGTGTTCATTAAATTCATAAGTGTCATGGAAGAGGTTGGTCAGACGAGGCCGGAGGTTTGACTGATTTAATGAGTCTGCTGGCGAACGCTGAGATGAGTTACACAGAGTCTGAACCTGAGCCGATTCATTTAGCGCCCACCGTCACTCATTTTAATGGGAAATTAAATTAGACTGACAGACAATAGGCATCACAGTGGGAAAGCTGTTATTTATGATCTTTTTCTCCTTCACGCAGCATGCCAAACACGGCAGGGGTAATAATAATGTTATTAAAAGCAAAATTTACACAAAAAAAAGCTAACATTTTTTTAAAATATACATTTCAAATGCAAATGACATGAAGTTACATTATATATAACTGTGCACACAGTTTTCTTGAATATGACAAATGTTGCCTGAAGTAAGTACACTCTAAAAACAGGGCTAAAAACTACACAAATTGGGTTGTTTTTTAACTTAACTGTTTGGTAAGTAAAGGACAGAGCTCATCAGGGGTTAAATTAACCCAAGTAATTGGGTAATAATTTTAACCCCACAAATGGCTTGTTTTTCTACCCAATAATTGGTTATTTTTACTTAAATAATAGGTTAATTTGATAACTATAAATAGGTTACATTTTCAAAAGTAATTTTCTTTTAAAATCATTAACCACATGATTAACCACAAAATTACTAATTGTTTTAAATACAATCAAAACGCTGCATTTAAACACACACACACACACACACACACACACACACACACACACACACACACACACACACACACACACACACAATTCAAATATTTCACAAATGATGTTGAACAGAGCAAGAATGTATTCACAGTATATCTGATTTTTTTTTTCTTCTGGAGAAAGTCTTATTTGTTTTATAATTTTTTAAACCCAATTTTAAGGTCAAAATTATTAGCCCCTTTAAGCTATTTTTTCCTCGATAGTCAATAGATCAGATCATCATTATAAAATAACTTGCCTAATTACCCTAACCTGCCTAGTTAACCTAATTAACCTAGTTAAGCCTTTAAATGTCACTTAAAACTGTATAGAAGTGTCTTAAAAAATATCTAGACAAAAATTATTTACTGTCAAAGATAAAATAAACCAGTTATTAGAAAATATTAAAACTGTTATGTTTAGAAATGTGCTGATTAAATATTCTCTCCATTAAACAGAAATTAAGGAAAAAATAAACGGGTGCTAATAATTCAGGGGGGGGGTTATAGTTCTGACTTCAACTGTACATACATACATACATACGGATGGATGGATTGATGACAAATGGATAAATAATTAGTTAATAGTTAGCAATAATTAATGAACCATAAAATAACCCAAGTTTGTGTTACATAGCACTACCCAAGAACAACCAAGACTCCGAAATTAACCATCAAAAATTACCCAAATGCCTCAACCCAAGATTTGAGAAGAAAAAATAACCTCAGATTTTTTAGTGTACATTTAGGATTTCTGAACAACTTAATTTCTTTTCTATTTCACTTGATGCTTTGCTGCAAGTGTAATAATAAAAAATATTATTATAATTCAGTATAAAATGAACAATAATATGTTGGTCAAGGACAAAATGATAAATGTTAAATTTGACAAATGTGATAGTAAAGTATCCTTAATGTAAAATAACCTTTATAAATAAATACATTTATCATTAATAATAAATCAAATAAAATGTTAATACATGGGTAAAATAACATTTAGTGGTATATTTATGTTAAAAATAATATAAATGGTTGTCCTGTATTTTTTTTAAGTCATGAAAGAATTAGGAATATTTCCAGAGTATTATTACACTTACAGGGCACTTTTTTAGGTACACCTGTCTAACTGCTCGTTAACACAAATGTCTAATCAGCCAATTACATGGCAGCAATTCAATGCATTTAGGCATGTAGACATGGTCAAGACAATCTGCTGCAGTTCAAACTGAGCATCCGAATGGGGAAGAAAGGGGATTTAAGTGACTTCGAACGTGGCATGGTTGTTGAATCCTGACGGGCTGGTCTGAGTATTTCAGAAACTGCTGATCTACTGGGATTTTTATGCACAACCATCTCTAGCGTTTACAGAGAATAGTCTGAAATAGAAAAAATATCTAGTGAGTGGCAGTTCTGTGGTTGCAAATGCCTTGATGTCAGAGATCAGAGGAGAATGGCCAGACTTGAGCTGATTGAAGGGCAACAGTAACTCAACCAACAGAGGTATGCTGAAGGGTATCTCTGAACACACAACACATCCAACCTTGAGGTGGAGGGGCTACAGCAGCAGAAGACCACACCAGGTGCCGCTCCTGTCATCTAAAAACAGAAAACTGAGGCTACAATTCACACAGGCTCACTAAAATTAGACAATAGAAGATTGAAAAAAAGTTGCCTGGTCTGATGAGTCTCGATTTCTAATGTGACATTCGGATGGTAGGGTCAGAATTTGGCGTCAACAACATGTATTGACAGTTCAGGCTGGTGGTGGTGTGATGGTGTGGGGTATATTTTCTTGGCACACTTTGGGCCAATTAGTACCAACTGAGCATTGTGTCAATGCCAAAGCCTACATGAGAATTGTTGCTGACCATGTTCATCCCTTTATGACCACAGTGTACCCTTCTTCTGATAGCTACTTCCAGCAGGAGAACGTGCCATGTCAAAAAGAGTGAATCATCTCAGACTGTTTTTTTGCATTTTGCATATGCGCATAAAAAAACGGTTGATGGAAAGTCAAGATGTGCATACATTTTGATAATGCGCATTAAAAAAATGTATGCGCATAATTGTGTAGGATAAACTTTTTATTCGATAAGAAAAGATATGCATAAACTACGATGGAAACATTTTTACGCACAAACTCCAGCATGCGCATAAAAAAAGGTCATGTGATTTTGTGATAAGAGATCATGTGACGATGAAAATGTGTGTGAATGGACAAACCAGCAGGCTGAGCACACTGTAAAACATCTGAAATGTTGTTTTGGTTATTCTAAAACACCTTACTATTTAAGTGTTAGTGTTATCATATTATTAATGACCTCCAGAATCAAGAATGTCTGTGCTCCGCGTCTGTCACCTTCAAATGCCATTGCGTGTTCACTGCCTGTCAGGATTCCCTTCTAAGGCGCAAGTCATTTATTAGATGAAGAAAATATTGATGCAGCTTCTCCCACTGTAGCAAATTCAGTTTTTACTGTTGATATTCGGCGCCAGTTAATCAGGAAGTGACGACTTTGTTCGCTTGGACTGTGAGACACAGCTCTTGGGTTTAAATCACATTTAAACTTTGGGTATTCTAATCTAAAGATTCGAACATGATTCACATAGAATTATTTAAAGCTTACACTTAAGTATTTGTCTAGCAAATAGAACGTTTACTGCAAAGCAATCCTGTATTATAATATTAAAGTGGCCAATGATAACAATATAAAACCAGTATCTAATTATTTAATGAGCAAGGTAGCAGAATCTGAAGCTGAGGCATTAACTTATAAAGCACACAACACACCAACACGGATCTTAAAAATGAAACAAAAGTTCATTGCTATTCTAACTCAACGAACTAATCTAAATAAAATAAACAAACGCACACACATACACACACATGCACGCACAAGCAGTTTGAGGAGAGTTATGAATGAGTGGGTTCTAGCCTTTGCTAAGTTCTTAGCATTGCAACCTGAGAGAAACCACAAAGCAGAGTATTTCGCTATTCTTTACTATTTAAATATATTTCACACCAGTTTCAGCAACGGATAGAAAGTTTGTGTTAGTTGCGTTCTGATGGAATCTTGGTTTCCTCGACTGGTCCAAAGGGAAATCCCGGGGAAGCTGATTGGTCAGCGTAGCAACTTCAATGATGTGATGGAATTACCTCATCGGTAAAGAGGGGTTTCCTTATTTGGTTGCTAGGGATACGGATGTTGGACGAGGCGGCGTTCGAAGTCCTCCCTGGGGTTCCTGTAGTTATGACGGATAACTGGATAAGATGGATAAGTTGATAACTATCCATAAAAGTTTTGTTAAACACATTGAACATGTACACACAAAAACCTACAGAAACATAAAGCAAAAATACTTTTCTCAAATAAATACAGTTTTACTGTATGTCCATTTAAAATTTAGAAGCTTGTGATCGCTTCTTTGTTTGCCTAGAATGTGTATTCCTCTCAGACGCGGGTTGCGGGCGTGAATCAAAAGGCACTCAAAAATCAGTTTGGGGGGTTTTTGAGTGTAGAACCTCTTTTATTGTTTTAAGGTGTAGAGTTAATTAGCAGTTGTGATCGCGACTGGCAAGTCATCCTGTGGATAACCTTTTGCTGTGTGCCTGTGGATTGCTTTGTAAATGAAATCAAAGCTCAGACATGTAGGCACAAACCAATCCTTTAAGGATAATATCAGACATCCCAAGTCTCCCGGAAGTTGCGGGAGTATCCCTCAAATGCATAGACACTCCCGGATGCCCGCAAATAAATAATAATCTCCCGGAAATCGCGCGCTTCCCACAGCCCTCTCTCCACCGCATCCCTCATAGCTCTTCAGGTACGTCTTGGCAACTCACCCCCACCGCTCTTGAGGTAACGTTATGTCGCGTCATGCGCGCAACTCCCACCGCTCTTTATGCTCTTCGGGTACGTCTCGCGCGCACACGCCCCCCCTACCCAGATACGTCGCTCACTCAACGCAACCCCCCCACCCCATTCCCCGCTATTCAAACACCCACTATCCCGCTACCTCCAGCAAATAAATTCTGTATCCCCCGGAAATGACTTTTCCCAACTTGGGGTGTCTGTAATATGTTCTGTGACTTGTTCGGTTCTGGAATGATCAGTTGACTCCCTACAACTCGTTGGATGGAAACGCTGCTTTACTCGCACGTCTTCTATGCGATAATTCAATTTTATTTAAGTGCAGCTTAAAGGCATGCGCTTAAAGTTCAGTCGCATTTTTAGATGGAAACATAGCTAATGAGTTCACCGTACTTAAATGGCCTCCACAGTCACCAGGCACCTTTGGGATGTGGTGGAATGGGAGATTCGCTTCATGAATGTGCAGCCGGCAAATCTGCAGCAAACTGCGTGATGCTATCATGTCAATATGGAGCAAAATCTCCAAAGATTAAGGCAGTTCTGAAGGCAAAAGGGGTCCAACCCGGTACTAGTTTGGTGTTCTAGTAAGGTGCAATTATATTTTAAATCTGACAAATGAGTAACACCTAGAATTTGAAGGATAATATTTCGAGATTTACAATTTACAATTAATAAACAATTTGATCTGTGATTCAACAATTCTTGTTCTAAATATGCCTGAGATGATTTTTCAGTACATGTACTACTATTGCATTGAATGACATTTTAATGGGCATCTTCTGTAAATCTCAGCAAGCCATTTTTGCTCAGAATATGTACTGTTGAACATGTAGAAAGTATCAAAGGCGGTGAAAATAAGCCTCATCTCACTCATGTTCACATTACAATAGGTGTGGTGTGAATTACGCTCGAGTCTGCTACTTTCTACACTGCATGAGGCACAGTAATGTGACTTTGGCCGAGCAGTTGATGACGGCTCCAGCATGCAGCTCTAACAAGAGGCAGTTCTGACATTTCTCTGAAACTGGCTTTAGCCTTCAGCAGCTCCATCCACACCGGCCAGCCAGTTCAGCGCTGAGCCCGATGATTCTGGGAGGCAATTATGGATGACATTCTCTGATGTTTGCTTGGTGAACATCTCTGAAGGTGGCTCTTCCCTGGAGAAAGGTTAGAAAGCAGCTCCAACTTACTCCATCACCTCTTACACACACAGTTAAAGTCAGAATTATTAGACCCCTGTATATTTTCCCCCAATTTCTATTTAACAGAGAGATTATTTGAACATTTATAAACACAATAATTTTAATAATTCATTTCTAATAGCTGATTTATTTTATTTTTGCCATGATGACAGGGCATATTTACTTGATATTTAACAAGATACTAGTATTTAGCTTAAAGTGCAGTTTAAAGGCTTAACCAAGCAGCAACACCCTGCTCTCTCTTTGTGAAGCTAGAAGGGAAGTTACTGAAACTGCAGTTCATCAACTGGCCTTTGGGTGCTGGCTCCAGGAACTCCAGATGTCCATTGACTGCTATGTTAAATTGGCCATCATATCACCTCAGCTGATTCCGGCTGATTAGCTGCTGAATTCGGCATATACATCGTATATTGTTTTTGTTTTATGTGGCTTTACACAGTCAATTCTGGGATTATATATTACAATTGTCAGATAACATGGCATGCTGTGTGCACTTAGTTGTGCTCACAAACCATTCAAATCCCCTCCTTTTTCCCAGGTGAGTGAAATTCTTAACATTATTTTTGAAAATACAGTCATCTGAAATGTTGTCATACAGTGTTATGCCTGTATTTCATAAATAGTATTCATAAATCAGTATAATTATAAATAATAGTATTTCATAAATAATTGCAATTAATAACACAGACTACACTCACCACCACTTTATTAGGTATATCTGTCCAACTGCTCGTTAGCGCAAGTTTCTAATTAGCCAATCAAATGGCAGCAACTCAATGCATTAAGGCATGTAGACATCGTCAAGATGATCTGCTGCAGTTCAAACCGAGCATTAGAACAGGGAGGAAAGGTGATTTAATGACTTTGAATGTGGCATAGTTGTTGGTGCCAGACAGGCTAGTCTGAGTATTCAGAAACAGTTCAGAAACTGATGATCTACTGAGATTTTCATGCACAACTATATCTAGGGTTTATAGAGAATATGCAGAAGATCATCTCTGAATGCACAACACATCTACCTTGAGGCAGATGGGTTACAGCAGTACATCGAGTGCCAGTCTTGTTAGCTCAGAACATAAAACTGAGGCTACAATTCACACAGGCTCATCAAACTGGACAATAGAATATTGAAAAAACGTTCCCTGATCTAATGAGTCTCGATTTCTGCTGCGACATTGAGATGGTAGCGTCAGAATTTAGCATGAACAACATAAAAGCATGGATCCATCTTGCCTTGTATCAACGGTTCAGGCTGGTGGTGGTGGTGTAATGGTGTGGGGGATATTTTCTAGGCACACTTTGGAGCCATTAGTATTATTTAAGCATCAACTCCACAGCCATCCCTTTGTGACCACAGTGTCCCCATCATCTGATGGCTACTTCCAGCAGGACAACATGCCATTTCATAAAGCGCGAATCATCTCAGACTGGTTTCCTGAACATAACAATGAGTTCACTGTACTCAAATTGCCTCCACGGTCACCAGATCTAATTCCAATAGGGCACCTTCGGGATATGGTGGAATGGGAGATTCACTTCATGGATGTGAATCCGACAAACCTGCAGCAACTGCGTGATGCTATCTTGTCAATATAGACCAAGATCTCTGAGGAGTATTTCCAGTACCTTGTTGAATCTATGCCACGAAGGATTAACGCAGTTCTGAATGCAAAAGGGAGTCCCGTACTATACTAATGTATATTTGAAGTATTTGGAAGTAATTAGCGTCTTCTTCCTATAGAGCAGTGGTCACCAAACTTGTTCCTGGAGGGCCAGTGTCCTGCAGATTTTAGCTCCAACCCTAATCAAACACACCTGAACAAGCTAATCAAGGTCTTACTGGGTATACTTTAAACATCCAGGCAGGTGTGTTGAGGCAAGATGGAGCTAAACCCTGCAGGGACACCGGCCCTCCAGGACCAGGATTGGTGACCCCTGCTATAGAGAAAGGTCATAAGAACAATGCCTAGTGGCTCAATGTAATATAACAATGTTTTAAACGACCAAACACAATAAACCCTTTATTGATATGGTATACAACTAAGCACATGTGGTCAGAACACAAATGAATCGTAGGTAATGACGTGTTAAGCGTTTCTCCCAAAGAAAAGCCCATCTAAGCGAAATACTAGCAGCCATCTGTAGCTCCGCTCAGACAATGCTTTTTGCCCATTTTTGGCTACCTGCAGTCAAGGCTACTTGCATAAACAAAATGGCAACAGTTTGCCACGCCCACTTTTAGTTTAATTTGCGCTCTTTAAAAACCTATGGGTGACGTCATGGATACTACATCCATATCTTTTACTAACATAGGCTCATTCTGAAAACGTAGACCTATATACATTTTTGGAGGTCGTGAATTATGTAGAAGTATATATGGCTGCATTTTGTCATTAAAGGGAACGCTACCGGGCGGTTTGATGCCGTTCCTTTTCGTGATTACCAGCTGATCGCTTACCTCCATATGGATAGCTTTCCTGCAGTTACATTTGTCCGGTTAGCTTGCCATGTACTTCAATTCAATTCAGCTTTATTTGTATAGCGCTTTTACAATGTAGATTGTGTCAAAGCAGCTTCACATAAATGGTCATAGTAACTGGAACAGTGTGGTTCAGGTTTTAGTGTTTAACCTAGTTAAGTCATGGACTGTAAAAAACAATCCAGGCTCATTCTAAAAATGTAACGCTATATACATTTCTGGAGAGCTTTGGCGGACTTTGGCGGACTTTCTTTGTACTTTGGCGGACTTGAGATGCTGAGAGGATTTGATCACAATGACAGGTTTCGAGTCTGGTGAAGAACGGTTCCAGAAAGCAGGAAAGACAAAAACAGAAGCCAAAAAAAGTAAATAACAGGGTGAGAATGTGGTAAAATCTGAAAATATGGTAAAAATCAGGCGAGGGCTTTTCTTGTTCTGGATTGCTTTGTTAAACTGGTGGTTGGGTTTAGGGAAGTGGGTGATCGGGTCAACCAAAGCTTTTGAAAACACTATTGGTTGGGTTTAGGAAAGGAGACATGTGGGTCAGTCGATCAGTCAGTCTGTCGACAGCAACCTCTAGTGTATTTACACAAAAAAAACATAGCTCCTGGGACTTTTTTGATGCTCTCCAGAAATGTATATAGCGTTACATTTTTAGAATGAGCCTGGATTGTTTTTTACAGTCCATAACTTAACTAGGTTAATTAGAGAAGGTAATTAGGCAAGACTTGCCTAATTGTTTGTTTTGTAGACAAAAAAATGCTAATAGTAGGCATCAAGGCTAATAGGCTAACAGGAGGCTAATAGTATTGCTCTTAAAATAAAATTATAATTAAAATTAAATTAAATCTGCTTTTCTTATAGCCTAAATAAAACAAACAAGACTTTTTTCCAGAAGATAAAATATTATAGGAAATTCTGTGAAAAACTCATTGCTCTAATAATTTTGACTTCAACTGTATTATTTGCTGTGGAGGATGCTGCTGACCTCGATGATGAACATGTCAGAGAGCTCAGCCAGTGTTTATTACTTCTCCATTGCCTTTCATTGGGATCAATCGGAGTGATATTTGATCAAGCGTAATTACCGGATCAAATCTTTCTCTTCATCAGACACGTCGAGCCGTTGTTGGTTTGTGAAGCTGCACTGTCCAGATCAAGGGCTTCGAATCCAGACTCCCTCCACTTCTTTCATCCTGAAAAGACAGAAACATCTCTTTCTTTCAGCTCTCTCCTGAACTAAATATAGAGCTTTGAACAGGCTGTGATGGACAGATGAAGGAAACCAACCTCACTTCTCTCAAAGACTCTTATATGCCTTGAAAATTCAGCTGCAACCAGTAGAAGCACTTTTTTGCGGCACCTGTGGATTTTTTTATTCAGCATGGGATGAAAACCACTGTGAGCCTGTTTGTTCACGTGGTTGAATTTCACAGCTGTAGATTTCAGTATTTTCTGGAAAGCAAGTAACAGTTGGATGAAAATTGCATTGCGGTTTTATAATTTTGTTCTGAAAAATATAGCTGGATAAACGTGTTTTGGCGTGGATTTCCTCCAGGTGCTCCAGTTTCCCCCACAGTCCAAAGACATGCACTATAGGTGAATTGAATAAGCCAAGGGGTTTCACCTAGCGTTTCTGAACAACTCTCCGTCCACACTACATCGCTGAAAACGCACATCATGTGACCACACACACACACTCTGTCTCTGGCATGTGATGCAGCATATGTGCACGTCTGAGCTCCAGCCAGTCATCTACCCAGAAGAGAGCTGTGCATGTCAGACCGTTCATCAAGGATTCACCACTGGATGTATTCTCACTATATTTGCAATATTTGTAAACGTGATATTAAATTCATCTTTGAATCTATTACATGTCACAAATGTCAGTTCAGGTAACGTGTTTTAGCTGAATGCAAAGATATTAATTCATGTAATCGCACACACTGATTCTGCACATTTGTGCCAGAGCGCTGTTCGCTTGGGCTTAGGTGTGATACATTTGTAGTGTGAGTGCAAATTGCACATGAGCCCGAAATTGCAGATGCAACATCACTTTTAAGTGACCATTTCATATGGATTTATTAAACATTCTTACTGTTCAATGAACGCGAATTGTCAGTTTATTAAAGACGCAAACCCCTTGCTGCATCTTCAGCAAACCTCCTAATACATACGGCACGAGAAATTTTATGATAATTTACGAGCGCTAAAAGTGGTAAATCTGTTCTGCAAAATATTTGACTGCGTGTCACTGCATCCTAAAAGACTAAAAATAACACAAAACGATAAATAACTAAAGCAATGTCCACTGTGCTGAGTGAGAGCTTCTCTTCTATGTCATTGATGACATAAGTGTGCTCTGCTGTTTCTGCTGTAAAGTTGGCCATTCTAACAGTGGGCTCAATTGAAAAGCGCTTTCGGGGATCGGCCCCTTATGCAGCCAAACTTTAAAAATATATAAAATAATATTTTTTAATCGTTTAACTCAGGGGTGTCAAACTCATTCCTGGAGGGCCGCAAGGCTTCGTTTAGTTCCAACCCTGCTCCAACAGACTTACCTGTAGGTTTCAAACAAGCCTGAAGGACTCAATTAGTTTGATCAGGTGTGTTTAATTAGGGTTTGAACTAAACTGTGCAGAGCTGCGGCCCTTTTGGAACTGAGTTTGACACCTGTGGTTTAACTGATACCTGATAATAGGTTACAAATGCACCCTATCGGTTAACGGTTAATTGGTTATTTTGAGCATCCCTAATAATACTATTAAAAAAAAATTTAAAAGTGTAACTGAAATTAGTGGTGTAAAATGCACAGTCATCCAATTACTGTAAATTCAAATCCAAACCAAACATGTGGGGCTTTCAGAAAATTCTGCCATTGTTTACATCATGATGTGGAAAATATGATGAACAATGTGTTTGTATTGTCCAAGTCAACAACTATCAATGTACAGATCATAATAATTAATTGTAATAATATAAAAAAGAGGCAATTATCTTTTAAAGTTATTCCAGATTGTAATGTTTTCAACCTATCATTTGACCTTTTTAGTTTTAAAGGTGCATATATATTTCCCCAGAATAGCCTGCCCTGCATAAATTGTCCCTTCGGCCTGATGGATATCATTGAAATAAGTGCTCTGAGAAATGACATCTGTCTGTGTGACAGCTTCTACTCAGCTATTTGCTAACAGGGTACATTTTTTCAGGGTACAATTTGAATGCTCCACATCTATTTTTATGCAAAATAAATATGTGGAAACCAACATCTGATCCAGCAGTGCTTATACTGAGAAGATCTATTCTTTAATTACACTTAGATTTCCTCTGTCAGTGCTTAGAGACGTATCCTATATCGTTTAGCAGGAAACAGTGAAGGAAATCCATTTAAAAGCGGATCTGTGAAGGTCAGGAGGACAACAGAGATGCCTGGACCAAAAATGAAGTGCAGAGTTTTACACTGCTCTTCAAAACACACACACATACACTCACGCACACATTTTTACATTTTCAAAATATTTAATCCTGTGTTTTTTATAAGACATTTTACTCATGAGCACAAAAAAGTCCCAACAAGGTCAAAATGGAATGGTGTTGCTATGCTTGTGGGGACATTTGTGAACATTTCAAGGAATACAAGGTGTACACACACAAATACACACACAGGTTTTTACAATTTCAAAATATTTATTTATGTGTTATTTATGAGTCATTTTCCTCATGGGGACCAAATTAAATGTCCAAAATTTACTAGTATTGCTATACTTGTGGGGACATTTTGAACAATTTAAGGAACACAAGGCTCACAGACGCACACACACACGCACGAACACACACAGACTTTTTATTTTCAAAATACTTCATTACCTATGATTTACCAGACATGTTTCTCATGGGGACCAAAAAAAAGTCCCTACAAGGTCAAAATATACTGGTATTGCTAAACTTGTGGGGACAATTGTGAACAATTTAAGGAATACAAGGCACACATATAGACACACACACACACACACTTTTTTTTTTTTTTTAATAGTTCATTGACTGTGATTTATGAGACATGTTTGTCATGGGGACCAAAAAAAGGTGCCCACGAGGTTAAAATATACTGGTATTGCTATACTTGTGGGGACATTTGTAAACAATTTAAGGAACGAGGCACACAAACAGACACACACACATAAACACAACAGCTTTTTATTTTCAAAATACTTAATTTAATGTGATTTACGAGACATGTTTCTCATGGGGGCCAAAAAAGTCCCTACAAGGTCAATATAGACAATTTAAGGTGTACAAGGGACACAGACAGACAGACAGACAGACAGACAGACACACACACACACACACACACACACACTGTTTATTTTCAAAATACTCAATTTACTGTGATTTACAAGACATGTTCCTCATGGGGACCTAAAAAAAGTCCCTGCGAGGTCAAAATATGCTGGTATTGCTAACTTGTGGGGACATTTGTGAACAATTTAAGGAATACAAGGGACACAGATAGACAGACACACACACACACACACACAAACACATTTATTTTCAAAATACTTAATTTACTGTGATTTACAACAGTGGTTCTCAAAGTGGGGGTCGGGACCCCCTGAGGGGTCACGGGACAATGACAAGGGGTCGCTTGGTGATATCCAAAACTCAAATAAATTTTATTAAACTATTAGAATTACCATATTTTATTCATAACCGACAGAATATAGTTAATAGTTGCATTAAAGAAACAACAACATAAAAATAACAATCAGCCATCAGCCTTTAATTTTAAAAGCAAAATGTAATTAAATCCATAAATGACTTTAAAAAAACATTATATGGCTAATAGACTGGCATTTTTGTGTTGTCAATAAGCTCATGTTTATATTTGCCTATAGTTGTGTCTGCAACGTTTACATATTTACAGTACAACAACCTTGAAAAATGGGGGTCGCGAGCCACTGATATGATTATTTTTGGGGTCGCGGGCTGAAAAGTTTGGGAACCCCTGATTTACAAGACATGTTCCTCATGGGGACCTAAAAAAGGTCCCTGCAAGGTCAAAATATGCTGGTGTAGCTAACTTGTGGGGACATTTGAATTTAAGCAAATACAAGGCACACACACAAATTAAGTTTATTTTTTGTTATTAACTTTGGCTGTAGCATGGTATCTGGTTTTATAAAATGTGTACTTGCCATTCCTACAGCTAATCCCATAATAAATTGGTAATGTGTCTGTGAAAGCAAATCTTGTATATTTTCTAATTAGCATCTGTTGCCAACATGCATGACTGATCTTCTGTTACTCAGCACACTATGGCACACGCAGTTCCAGCAAAATAAAACTTTCAATAATGATTAAAACGCTCTTTCTGAGCAATTTATTTGTTCCCAAATGTTCCCAGCAATTTATTTGCTACTTCTTCTGTAACCCCTGAAGCGTAGAAATATGCTCTTATTCTATTTTAATAGGCCTCCTCCAATTTACTCCTCCATCCACGTAGAGATCCTGGCACATCTGTCTGCCTATTCATACCTTTCTGAAAATAAAGCTATTGTATAACCAAAATGCTTCCATTTGAATGTGAAATTAGCTGAAACCAACATGTTCCCACTGCGCTAACACAATAATGTCTCATTCAAAAGATAAATCTGAGCAATAGCATGATGCACTCAATCATGACACACATGACAGCCAACGACATTTAATACTCAGAAATTATGTAAAGCTTCTTCAGGTGGCTTTATTTTGTAGTGCATTTTGTTTTCAGGGAGGACGTGTGCACATTTTAAAACAGGGTTGCCAAATAAACAATATTTAAAACTATATTTCCTTTATTCTGGTTAGCTTTTAACCCTCCTTTTGACATCTGGGTCAAATCAACGACAAAGCAGCATTTTAAACAGAAAAAAACCTTGAAGTTTTTCTAAAAATGACCTCAACATTAGAAAAAAACTGACTCATTTTCTATTTTCATAAAGGATGTGCACATTTAGGGTATCATGGTTGTCCATTTTGACCCACCAGCTATAAAGCCAATTTTACAGGCACGCATATGTACGCTCAAAAACCTCCCAAACACACACAGACACAATAAGAATCTACTATTTTAACCTTTATAAATACCGTCCTGCTAAAAACGTTTACACTTATGCGGGTACTTTTAGCATTAGAAAATATACCCTTTAATTCAGTCAAAATGTGTTGCCCACTGATTAAACATTGATGAACTACTCCACACTGGTAAGGAAAAACCTATATATTCACAGAGTTTGTTGATGAGGATGAGGTTGTTTCTTCATGCAAAATAGATTTGAGGATTGAAATTCAATTTAGCTGCTTTATTTTAGAGGTTTCAAGAGTTCACACTTAGCTGATAATCAATAAAGCGTATTTGGCATGCTGTCCCGGGAGAGAGCCCTGAGCTCGTAATATCCTCGAGCCCGGGGCTCCCTCCCGTTAGAAGGGCGAGAGGGGAATTCGAGGTCAGGTAGGTCTCGAGAACTCCCCTGCTTGTCACCTTGAGAAGTGTAAACTCAGGTTGTATTGGGTGATAATTTGTTTTAGTCGATTGCTATGGTTTATGTTTTTGGACGGTGGGAGGAAACCGGGGAACCCGGGGAAAACCCACGCGAACACGGGGAGAACATGCAAACTCCACACAGAAACACCAACCAGCCCGATGGGTTGGACTAGCGGTGTTCTTGCTGTGAGGCAACAGTGCTAGCCACTGGGCCACCGTGTCGCCCGATCAGAAAAAGTGGGAGGATGTAGGGGTGGAAGGGGGGGAGCTTCAAGACGAAGATAACTGGAGTGGAAAACTCAGGTTATTTATAATGCTTCCGTAATCATCTAATAGGGCTGATTACGGAGCTAACAAGGAGCCAGTCGTGTTGATTATAAGCACGTGATCCTCTCTAAATTAGTTTATGAATAAACCACACTTTGTGAAAGGACGATTGGTGTATACAGAATTCTGAGACAACAGTAGGGTTAATGTTGAGGTTGAATTTCATCCATACAGAATCAGAGCTGACAATTAGTCAACTTTTGTAAATGTAATTAATTTAAAGACACATGTTTTCAATAATTCAATACAACACATAAGATTAACCAAGGGCTTTTTTCCTAATTTCCTTCCTCAGCACTCTTCCTAGAGCTGGCCGGCCATCTAAGCTCAGTGATCAGGGTCTAGTCAGGAAGGTGATCAATAACCTGATGGTCACTCCATCTGAACTCCAGCGTTCTTCTGTGGAGAGAGGAGAACCTTACAGAAGGACAACCATCTGTGCAGCAATCCACCAATCAGGCCTGTATGGTAGAGTGGCCAGACGGAAGCCACTCCCTGCCTGGAATTTGCCAAAATACATCTGAAGGACTCTCAGACCATAAGAAACAAAATTCTCTGGTCTGATGAGACTAAAATTGAACTCTTTGGAGTGAATGCCAGGCATACATTTGGAGAAACCCAGGGACCACTAATCACCAGGCTAATATCATCCCTACAGTGAAGCATGGTGGTGGCAGCATCATGCTGTGGGGATGTTTTTCAGCAGCAGGAACTGGAAGACCAGTCAGGATAGAGGGAAAGATGAATGCAGCAATGTACAGACACATCCTGATTGAAAACCTGCTTCAGAGTGCTCTTGACCTCAGACTGGGGCGACGGTTCATCTTCTAGCAGGACAATGACATAAAGCACACCGCCAAAATATCAATGAAGTGGCTTCACAACAACTTAGTGAATGTTACTGAGTGGCCCAGCCAAAGCCCAGACTTAAATCCTATTGAACATCTCTGGAGAGATCTGAAAATGGCTGTACACCGTCGCTTCCCATCCAGCTTGATAGAGCTTGAGAGGTACTGCAAAGTTAAATGGGCAAAAACTGCCAAAGACAGGTGTGCCAAGCTTGTGGGATCATATTCAAAAAGACTTGAGGTTGTAATTGATGCCAAAGGTGCATCAACAAAGTATTGAGCAAAGGCTGTGAATACTGATGTACAGGTGACTTTCAGCTTTTTTATTTAATAAATTTACAACAATTTCAAAAACTCTTTTTTCACATTATCGTTATTGGGTAACTCTCTACTAGCTGGGCTTCCAGCTAACTCTATCAAGCCTCTTCAACTGCTCCAGAATGCAGCAGCACGAGTGGTCTTCAATGAACCTAAACGAGCACATGTCACTCCGCTGCTAGTCCATTTGCACTGGCTGCCAGTTGCTGCTCGCATCAAATTCAAAGCTCTGATGTTTGCCTACAAAGTGACTTCTGGCCTTGCTCCTTCTTATCTGGTCTCGCTTCTGCAGATCTATGTGCCCTCCAGAAACTTGCGTTCTGTGAATGAACGTCGCCTCGTGGTTCCATCCCAAAGGGGGAAGAAATCACTTTCGCGAACGCTCATGCTCAATCTGCCCAGTTGGTGGAATGAACTCCCTAACTGCATCAGAACAGCAGAGTCACTCGCTACTTTCAAGAAACAACTAAAAACTCAACTATTTAGTCTCCACTACACTTCCTAATCTGTAATCGCCTCACTGAATATCACACTAACTGTACAAAAAAAAAAAAAAAAAAAAATACTAATACTACTAATACTTCCCTTCTTCGACTTTACAGACCTGAAACTTGCTTATAGCACTTATTCATTGTTGCTCTTGGTTGTGTAAATTGCTTCCTTGTCCTCATTTGTAAGTCGCTTTGGATAAAAGCGTCTGCTAAATGACTAAATGTAAATGTAAATGTATTGCGTGTAGAATTTTGAAAAAAATTAATTTAATCCAGTTTGGAATAAGGCTCTAACATAAAAAATGTGGAAAAAGTGAAGCGCTGTGAATACATTCCTGATGCACTGCATGTTAGTAAATACATTACCTAATGAAACCTTATTGTAAAGTGTAACCAAATGAACAATAGAAATCACTCTTTTTTTTACTGGGGCACAGCAGATTCTAGATGGTGTCCATCATTGCCCTTGGACTGAGAAATTCAACCTTTGTTTTTTCAGAGGAGTGCAGTCCCGTCTAGGCGTCTCTCTCTCTGCACTTTGAAGATGTTTTCCTCCTCATGATTTTGAATGAGCTCTAAAGACAGATCTATATAGCATGATGCCCCGTCCTTCCTCCCAGCACAGCTCTTTGAAGCCCGACTTGTGAGGTTTTTCAAAAGGCCCATCGCACCAAGACTGTTTGGGCGTCTTTAATTAATGGAGACGTCTCAATCAATCCTCTGTTCTTCCTCCTCCATCTTCTCGCCCGTTCTCTTTTGAATGCAGAACTGTGGGATGTGACACGAGTTGAAAGCCCTGTTTGGTTGTGATTGTTCAACACTGGGGCGAGTTTATGCTCCTACATGTTTAGAAGTGAAAGGTCTTATTACCTGTCAGCAATTAATCATCTTAAAAAACGAACATGATTAGAAGGACAAAAGATAATCAAAATAATTATTTTGGAGCTCAAAGAACCGACTCCTTGAAGATTATAAGCTATTGTTTTCATAATTAAAGACTCGCTGGATATTCTGGGAAATATATCTGCTGTCCTACTGCAATGTATTGATTTGCCAGTATGTTGATTTCCAGTATATTCCATGCTTTTGTATTGATCAACCTCTCTTTAGTCTCTACAAGCCATGCTGATTAATTCCGCTATAGCTCTCAGAGAAATGTGATTATAAGTGATTAACCACACAATTAGAGAAAGCCATTCAATAATAAGTAAATTAGCCAGTATCGGGACAGCTTTAAGCAGGCTGCTGGCACCACCGTGACAGTTCTGACACTACTAACTAATGAATAATAAAAGAAAAACGGGCCCCTGTGAAAATTATTCATAGAATTTAAGAGCCTTTATTTATGTGCTTTCAGAATTAAAGTCCAAGGGGAATGAATGCTACTTAATGAACGCATCTACAATGATGGATGGATGGACAGTTGGATGGATGGGCAGATACTAGGCTGGAAGAATGACATATAAAGTTAAGCATCGGCAAGATCACACGATTTTTATTGTCTGTTATCTTTTTCTTGACAAATGTTGATTTGTTGTGGCTAACAAATGTGCCAGACTATACATTCCTTCATGATCAGTCATCCTGTGATGTCTACAATGAGCGGTATTTCCTAAAGCAGTCACAATCAAGTTACTTTTATTGTCACATCATAAGGAGCACAAGTGCTATGATGAGTGAAAAGCTTAGGTGCTGGTTCCAGACAGTACAAAATACAGATTGTGCAAAAACACAATCTGTATTTTGTTTTGGGGGGTGGGGGGCTTTGGGGGCTTAAGCCCCTGATGTATTATCAAAAGCACCTGATCTTTTGGAATATGTTGCACTTAAATAAAAATTGGTTGTATAAAATTTATTTTGTTATCTAAGTACTTCAAATTACCACATACATCACGCACATTTCAGTTAACAGCATTTGTATCAGGTGAATAATGGTCAGCTGTTCAGCAGTACCCGTTTCTACCGGCAGATGGGAGTGGCGCTGTTGTCACATGGTGTTAAAAAAAATCCCGTCTTCATTCAGTAATTATTTTAAGGAGCTGAAGCTGCTGAGGTAATAACACAACTGTTTCACCAAACTGAATAGTTCTAACTACTGATGAAGCTTAATATTTGTTTTCACTGTATAAAATGTGCATAGTTTTTGTGAAATAAAATAACTGTAATCAATAAAATGTGTATCATTTAAATGCAAATACATGCGAATTAGTCAAAAAACGTAAATTGTATTAGCTTTCTAGTAGGCATGGAACGATAACCCGTTTTCAAGGTATATCGTGGTTTAGAAAAGTCAAGGTTTTAAAACCGACAAAAAAATTTTCTGTAATACCGTCCCTAAGGTATGTGTAACATTTTTTTATTTTGTTTTTTAGGACAAAAGTATCTCCCGCAGAAAATATCTCCAAAGATGTCGTTTTAAATTGTAAAAAATCTGTGTTTTTGTTACTAACGAAGACAGCAAAAGTGAATGATCCCTTTTCATTATTTAGCCTGACATGTTTACTGTCCAAAATATTATAAATCTTTCAAAAATTAAAATATATTGTGTACAAAGAGGAAAAGGTTTTGTTTTTTACCCAGACATTCAAAAAAGAACATATTTTAAAGCAGTAATCACAATACTATGATAACATAAAACTGTGATGTTTTTATCCAAGGTTATCATACTGTCAGAATCGTATACCCGCCCATGCCTAATTTCTAAATATTATATAGATATCTAAACATACACACACACACACACATATATATATATATATATATATATATATATATATATATATATATATATATATATATATATATATATATATATATATATGATATGGTCAGTCACATCTGTTTCTGTAATAGTTAAATCACTGAGTTCATGCATCTAGCATATTATTTCACAGCAATATTCTACAGTAACATGCTGTCAGTTAGCATCAGATTATAAATCGACTTTCTTATGAAAATACCTAAGATGTCTGGAAGAACACATAGAAACCATTCATTGTTGCAGTCGTTTAAATGATCCGGTAAAGCCTTTTATCTATTCAGATCTTATTTTCATTCAACTACAGCAATAGCTGGATGCTATTGCTGTAGTTGAATGAAACACAATTATGGATTGGGGGCAAGAGGGGTTCTTTGGGCTAAGCCCTTTATCCCTTTCGACCATAGCAACGCCCCTGGTGCAAAATACAGACAGTGCAAATATAATGACAGTGCAAAATACAGACAGTGCAACATACATACAGGGCAAATGCAACGACAGTGCAAAATACAACAGCATACTAAAATTGTAATTTAGTAAGTTGTTTTAAAAATGTGTAATTGTACTTTCCCTTGAGTACATTTTAAGTGCAGTATCTGTACTTTTACTTCACTACTTTCCTTTAACCTTCAGTCACTACTTTATTTCTTTATTGTCTACGGTGATTGGCTAAAGTAGAAAAATCAGTCATGTGATTCCCGTCCAATCAAATCGTACATAGAAATCACACGATACTAAACAACATCAACACATGGGCACTTAATAAATGTGCACTTAATAAATAAATTTATAAATGCAGCAAACCTTTTGGAAGCATTAATAATGTCCATGATGTTCAAAATATTTACACACATTGACGCACAGACTTTTAATAGACTGTCACTGATGAGAAAATAGATGTCGACTGTAAAAGAAAAAAAAAAAAAGGATGTCGACTGTATGATGACTGAAATCACCAAATAGCCTTAAACAATCAAATGAAACGAATGAAAAATGGAAGGAAGGGCTGAACGAAGGAAGGAAGGATTCAAGGTAGGACTGTTCAAACTAAGGAAGGAACGAACGAACAAACGAATGAATGAATGAACAAAGAATCTAATGAGGGAAGGAACAAAAATTATGAATGGAAGAATGAATGAATGAGTGAACAAATGAAGGGAGGAACAAAGGAATGAAGGAAGGAATGAACAAATGAATAAAGGAAGGACAGAACAAAGGACCTAATAAAGAAAGGAACAAAAATATAAACGAACGAACAAACGAAGGACCAAATGAATAAAGTAAGGATTCAAGGAAGAACTGAATAAATGAACGAAAATATGAATGAGCAAACAAAATGAGGAACGAAGGAAGGACCAAATGAATGAAGGAAGGAACGAACAAATGAAGGAATGAAGGAAGGACAGAACAAACAAACAATGGAAGAAAGGTTGGAAGGAACAAACAAATATAGGAAGATCACTAAATGCACCACTGAATGTTATGTTTACACATCCCTGCACAAACTGCATGTAATTGGAAAATTACTTTTTACAGCATAATATCAGCTGAGACACCAGCTGAGATAACCGAGAAAGTATGTGCTCCAATTGCACAATGTCACCCAAGTGATGGAACTCGTCATGAAAAACGAGAAAAAAATTAAACATGCGAGACTTTCTGTGATGGTGTGGCGTAGGCATGGTATCGGTTGTCGTGAACTATGCCACATTACACAAGAAGAAACGATTGAATCTTGTGTCACAACGCCCATTTGTCATTTACAAATCCCCACGACACCCTACGTCAACGAAATCGTTCATGACATATTTGTGTGATCTGATAAATTTTACTATGATGCTACCATCTAATCACACAAATGAAAGCTGGTATCATGATTTGAAGGTGGATCATCTGATAGTGAATAATGCCACGCAGAAACCAACGTCTGAAAGTGACTTGTTTACCACACAACTTCTGGCATAACAGCCTTATAAAACATCCCCTGAAACCAACATTGCTGTCATATTCACCGCCTTTAAGATCCTTTCTCTATTTCCCAATAAATTTCCAGCTCTCCGTTTAGTGCTGAGAGAGAGACAAAGAAGTGCATATAAATGTTCGCTGCTCCCCGTATCCATGTGGCATGGGGTAACCTTGAGCTCTGCAATGTAATTCCTTTTCCTACACGTGTTTTTATTGATTTTCGCAAAGCCAGATTCTTCATATGCATCCTGCCCTGTCTCATTTACCTGAACCTTTTAAGGCCTCTCAGTGCTAAAATTGCATTTCTGAAAGAAATGGCTACCATCCGTTCATTCGCATTCACGATTGGCAATAGGATGTGGTGTGGTGTAGAAACGCAGGGAGATCAGTGAGAAATGAGTCTGCTCAAAAAACAGAGCTCCAGGCTCGACTCCAGGCTCTCTGGGCTGGATTTTTTGCTTATATATTTCTATACTTTATAATGATATACTGTATAGACAGACGGATGGATAGATAAACAAGATGGATGAATGTTTGATGCATGGACAGAATAAACAAACAATGAATAGATGAAAGAACAGAGTGAATGAATGATGCTGGTATGAATTAACGGATGGACTGAAGAAACAGTGCATGGATGGATGGATGGACAGATGGATGGATGAATAGAATGAAGGAGCAAGAAAAGAGCTGGATGAACAAACTAATGATGGATTGACTGCTTTAATGAACAAACAAAATGGATGATGAATGAAAATAAAGAATAAACAATCAATTATTGATGCATGGATTGACAGCAAACGAACAATGAATGATGCAGGTATAAATGGATGGATGAAATAAACATGAAATAAAATGAAAGAACAAAAAACTGGGGCGTGAAACAATAATATATAATATATAATAAACGAACAATAGATGGATGAATGAAATAACTAGAACAATAAAACAAATGAATGATGGATGTAGGAACAGAATTAACAAGTCATGGCTAGATGGATGGATGGATGGATGGATGGATGGATGGATGGACAGATAAAAATAATTGATAAATTGATGCATGGATGAATAAAGTGAACAAATGAAGTATAATTATGTATGGATTAATAGAACGAATGATGAAATAAATGAATAGTAGATGGATTGATAGAACAAATGAACAATAGCTAGAGGAACAGAATGAACAAAATATGGATAGATAGATGGATGAAGTGAACAAATGAACAAACAATAGATGGATGAACAGAACTGACTGATTAAATAATGGCTGATGATGGATGGATGGATGAACAGAAATAATAAGTCATGGATAGATAGATAGATAGACAACTGACTAAAATAACTAATGGACAGATGGATGGATGAAAGAAATGAAGAAAACAAATGAACAAGCAATGGATGGATGGCAAGACTTGAGTTAGGGCTGATAGATGGATGAATGGATGGTTGGTTGGACAAATGATTAAAATATTTGATGGGCAGATGAATGGGGTGGTAGATGGAAAGACAGATGAATAAAATAATGGATGGAGGGATTGATGGATGAATAAAATGAACATGAATAGATGGATAAATGGATAAATTGCTAAAACTTTTGATGGATGGATGGATGGATGGATGAAGAAAACAAATGAACAAACAAGGGATGGATGGACAGAATCAAATAACTGAATAATGGTTGATGGATGGATGGATGAATGGATAAACAAATCATGAATGGATAGATAGAAAAACAAATGACTAAAATAACTAATGGACAGAGGGATGGATGAATGGAATGAAGAGAACAAACAAACAAAATGGATGGATAACAGACTTGCATAATGCTTGATAGATAGATGGATAAATGGATGAATAAATGGCTAAAATATTTAACGGGCAATTGAATGGATGGATGAGGTGGTTGATGGAAAACAGATAAATAAATCAATGGATGGATGGATGGATGGAAGGTCAGATGAATGAAATGACTGATGGATGGCCAAACAACTAAAATATTTGATGGGCAAACGAATGGATGGATGGGGTGGTAGATGGAAAGACAGATGAATAAAATAATGGATGGAAGGTCAGATGAAAAAAATAACTGATGAGTGGATGGAGGGATTGATGGATGAATAAAATGAACATGAATAGATGGATAAATTACTAAAGTTATTGATGGATGGATGGGTGGATGAATGAAGAAAACAAATGAACAAACAAGGGATGGATGGACAGAATCAAATAACTGAATAATGGTTGATGGATGGATGGATGAATGGATAAACAAAATTAACAAATCATGAATGGATAGATAGAAAAACAAATGACTAAAATAACTAATGGACAGAGGGATGGATGAATGGAATGAAGAGAAAAAACAAACAAACAATGAATAGATAACAGACTTGCATAATGCTTAATAGATAGATGGATGAATGGATGAATAAATGGCTAAAATATTTAACGGGCAGATGAATGGATGGATGAGGTGGTTGATGGAAAACAGATAAATAAAACAATGGACGGATGGATGGAAGGTCAGATGAATGAAATGACTGATGGATGGACAAACAACTAGAATATTTGATGGGCAAATGAATGGATGGATGGGGAAATGGATGGAAAAAAGATGAATAAAACAATGGATGGATGAAAGGAAGGTCAGATTAATCAAATAACTGATAAATGGATGGATGCATGAATAAAATGAACAAAACATGGATGGATGGATGAATGGAGGGACAAATTACTAAAATAAATGATGGACAGATGGATGAATGAAGAGACAAATGAACAAACAAGGGATAGATAGACAGAATCAAATAATTGAATAATGGTTGATGGATGGATGAATGAATGAAATGAAAAGAACAAATGAACAAACGATGGATGGATGGATAATTTCATCAGCACTCTTAATTATTGATGATACATACGTGCACTTAATAGCCGATAAAATGCTTTCTCTTCCGGGGGGGTGGGGGGTGATACACATATTTGGGATATAAGGCTCTCATTCTCGCCTTTAGGACCCAGCGAAGACATTTATTAATTTACACAGCCATAATTCCAAAATAAAAGTACTTCAATAGTAATACCAGAATTGAAAAAATAACATTTAATCAAAATAACTCAATGCATTGGGTTAAAACAACCCATAGTTTGGAAGTTGCTATAATAACCTATGGTTGGGTTGTATATTGGAGTATTTCAGCCTGATCTCACGAGGAAACGCAAGTATGTTACGTTTAGCCAGTTTAGTGGCTAATTCGTCAGTTCAGTCGTACAGTTGAGTTCAGTCGTACGAAATTGTACGATTTTAAAAAAGAGGCATGGCACCTAAACCCAACCGTCATTGGGCGATGAGCAAGTCGTACTAAATTGTACAAATTAGATAGTACGAAATCATACGAATTAGCCCCTAAATCAAAAATCTACGAATTGCTGTGAGATTTTGTTCGGTATTTTCAACCCAGCTTTTTTAACAGAGTAGATAAATGGATGGATAAATGGACAAATTACTAAAATATTTCATGGACAGACAGATGGATGAAGAGAACAAGTGAACAAACAAGGGATGGAATAAATAATTAAATTAAATAGTTGAATATTGGTTGACGGATGAATAAATGGATAATTAACAAACCATAATTGGATGGATGGATGGAAAAATGACTAAAATAACTAATGAACAGATGGATGGATGTATGATGTATGAATGGATGAATGAACAGAATAAACAAATTATAGATAAATGAATTGATAATAGATATACAAAAAGAACAGTATTGGAATATTTAATGTACATTGATATGGTTATGCAAGACTTGCAACAATGTCAGTTCAAACATTACCAATGAATTACCAATGAAATCAGATTTTTCAAAGATATCATGTTTTCCAGAGTTGTTCATTCATTAATATTCTCTTTTTCAATTATTATTCTCTTTTTCAGAGGTTGCCCCAGCAGAAGGAACCACCAACTATTCCAGCATATGTTTTACCCAGCAGATGCACTTCCAGCTGCAACCCAGTATTGGGAAACACCCATGCACACTAATTCACACACACTCATACACTACGATCAATTTCATTCATTCAGTTCACCTTTAGTGCATGTCTTTGGACTGTGGGGGAAACCGGAGCACCCAGAGGAAATCCATGCGAACATGGGGAGAGCATGCAGACTCCAAACAGAAACCCCAATTGGCCCAGCCAGGACTTGAACCAGCGATCTTCGCACTTTGAGGCGACAGTGCAAACCACTGAGCCACTGTGCCACCCTGAGTTGTTCAAAACCCCACAACTGAATTTGCACTGTATATCTTCTCAAAGCAACTTTAAATGCATTATTGATCAATGCAGAGATAATGAGATCTGAAAAGGGTCTGCTTGATCTCATCAGCATGTTTATGGAAGTGTCCATCGTGCAGCACTGTCCAGATGCATTACTGACTCCAGTGCAGTAATTATCAGCGCCGTGACGCGAGGGTTTGCCCATTGTCTCTAGGTATTGCTGTTTAGATGAGAGCCGACATATGCTTCCTGCAGGCCTGTTCAGCGCTAATCTACAGCATGTGTTACCTTTATATGACAGGAGAATCGGATAAAGACAACCGCGAAAAGGTCTCCAGAAATAAAAAGTCTTTATAGAAGCACTCACTGTCAGTAATGCACACCATTATCCAAATACGATGTTCCATCTGCCATATTGCATTTCGAATAAAAAGGCACTTGTACTTTTCTCCCTGTGTTCGGGGTTGTAAGGAATAAAATGTTAATGACATATTTTTGATGTTCTGATGTTTACAAGACACACTGTGTACTCCTTGTGTCTCCACACACAGTGTGCGCTTATTACACCATAAATAACAGCTCCCTGATGTTCCTTCGTGATAGTCCAACAATGACTATCACAGCACGTGTATAAAAAAATAAAAAAAAGCTTCTTGTGCCTGTTTTCAAAGGCATCTCTGAGGTGAGAACAATATAAAAGTGAAAAACCTTTTGTTCTGCACGTCTTATTAAGGGTTCTTTCACACCTAGACTTTTGTTTAGGAACCTGTCTCGTTTGCCCAGTTAGCGCGGTTCGTTTGGCATATGTGAAACCACCAATCGCGCTCGGATCCGCAGCAAAACAATCGCTATAAGATCGCTTGAATGAGGTGGTCTCGGCTCGATTGAAACGAACTCTGGAGCGGATCGATTGTAGTGAGAAAGCGATACGATCCGAGCCCGGTTATGTCACAGTGTATTATGGATATGTAAAAGGCATATGGCTATATGAAGAGAAAATTATGAGCAGGGCATGTCATTCCAGACATCTCAAGTTTCCCGGAAGTTTCGTTAGTCTCCCGCAAATGCACAGAGACTCCCGGGCACCCACAAACGAGTGATAATTTCCCGAAAATCCAACGAAATCTCACAGCAGTCCGTAACTTTTTGATTCAGTGGCTAATTCGTATGATTTCGTACGATAGGGGTGGGGTTAGGTGCCACGCCTCCTTTTAAAAAAATCTTACAATTTCGTACGACTGAACTTGTACAAATTTGCACGAATTAGCCACTAAACTGGCAAAACGTAAAATACTTACGTTTTCTCGTGAGATCAGGCTGCTAAAATTGCTCTTGTCCCTCCCAGCCCTCAAATACGTTGCGTACCCTTCTCACCCCTCCCCACAGCATCCCTCCTCGCTCTTCAGACATGTCGCGCACACCCTGTCAAACACCACCAAACCACTACCACCCCCCTGACAGCTGAGCAGGACTCTGTAAAATAAACTGTGAAAGTGACCAATGTGAGGAGAGTTTACTCGCACATGACTTGTTATAGCTATTTTGGTCCGATTAGAAACTTTGCCGTGTGAAAGCGAGCCGCACTAAGATCAAAGAGCAACATTGTAACAATTTTAATCCCTGTTTCGGAACAACTGAATCGATTGACAGGTGTGAAAGCACTCTTAGTGTTCATATAAAATGTTTGCTGAGAACGTTCTCTATATTTGTTATTTTGTAATTTTAAGCAAAAAATTTTGCAGCTTCGACACATTATAGGACAACACAATATCATTATGTTATATACACTGTAGCCTAGTGAAGTGGGTCATGACGATTAAGACACCGACGCCCTACAAAAAAACCAAAAACTTTGCATTTAGGCAAATGATCTTATTTAGTCTGCATATAAAATGTTTGCTGAGAAGTTCTCTATATTTGTTTTCATTTATTCTTTCACTTTCTTTTCAGCTTAGTCCCTTTATTGATCCGGGGGTCGCCACAGCTGAATGAACTGCCAACTTATCCAACACATGTTTTACGCAGCGGATGCCCTTCCAGTCACAACCGATCTCTACACACTCACTCACACTCATACACTACTGACAATTTAGCCTACCCAACTCACCTATACCGCATGTCTTTGGACTGTGGGGGAAAAACCGGAGAACATGCAAACTTCACACAGAAACACCAATTGACCCAGCTGAGACTAGAACCAGCGACCTTCTTGCTGTGAGGCGACAGCACTACATCCTGCGCCACTACATCGCCCTCTATATTTGTTTTGTCATTTTAAATCATATATTTAGATATATTTGATGTCCAGGTGAGATTAAATTTACATAGTAACGATCAAATACAAACATTAAGCAGAAGCAATTTGATTTATTAATGTAAAAATTAAACCATTATTCTGACATGTTTATATTTAAATATATTAAAATATTAATTTATCGTAGTAGATTTTGTAACAATTTAAAGGGGAAATGAAGCACTCAGTCAAGTTTACCTTATTTTGTACATTGGATTCCACTTTAATGAAAATATATTAAACAAACTCGATTAATGTAACCAATTAGAAGAAAACGCCGTGCTTTATAATAGATTTTAGACCTAGGGTGCTGCCATCTTGGTATGTCGCTGTGTCTGACGTCACGGGGATGGTTTCGTTCCCTCCGCTGAACAGAAACAATGGAAGTAAAGGAGTCTTTATTGCCTAATTCACCTCCATGCGTGAAGTTGTAGACGTGAAGCTGTTGCAAATACAAGCATCAGATGTGTGTCTAATATAAAAGTATATATATATATTTTCTCTTTTTTTTTAATTACCAATCATTTGATGAGCTTGGATTCACTCTCTGTTTTACGCTGCCTGTTTAGGTTTCAACCATGATTGTAACAGACTGAACACAGAGACTGGACAGCCCAATTGAACTCAATGCATAAAGATGTGGACGAGCATTACAGAGCTGCTGCAAATACAACAAATATAAGCATTTAAGAGCCTTCAGTTGCGTATTTGTCTTTGTTAATACCTTTCGTTTGATGCGCTTTGATCCAATCTCTTACACTGCTCCAGCACTGCCTGACGAGGGGATTTACATTCAAACTAATGCAACGATTAAAATCATACATGACTTCACACTTTATTAAGTCACGTCTGTGACATATTCCCTCTTCAAGTCGATCTCTCAACATGTTATGAAGGATGTAAAAACCTGCCATGAGAAAAGCCGCGGTGATATTAGTGCCGTTTTCTTCTAAATGGTTACATTAATCGAGTTTGTTTAAATATATTTTCATTAAAGTGGAATCTAGTGTACAAAATAAGGTAAACTTGACAGTGCTTCACTTCCCTTTAATTGAATACAAACTTTTTGCTGACAAATGAGTAAAAGCCGAATGGTATGTGATCAGCTGGGGACAAAAAAGAAGGAAGAATAGACTCCCCTCAAAAAAAAAAAAAAAAAAAAAAAAAAAAAAAAATATATATATATATATATATATATATATATATATATATATATATATATATATATATATATCCATCAACATTAGGATGTGAAAATAAGGGATATGCCTATCATAATAAGGGACTACTCCGAACCCCAAACCCCTAAAAACAATCCCCAAATTACTAAATATGTTCCTCTGGAGCTGTTCCTCATTGTAAATAAACAGTTAAACTGTAATATGTTTTATTATTACTATTTACAAAATAAAAAATAGATAGTAGCAGCAAATAAATTAGCAAACAGTTCAGCTTATTAAAATTAATAGCTATTAAAAAGAAATAGAATCTAGTTACTAAATCTCATCAACCTTTTCTTCACTGTATAACTTACACATTCTGATTGAGAGCAACGGATGAATCTCATTTATTTAGATTTTTTCGTTTAATTACATTAAATAATTCATCATTTTAAAAATGCACACATCTAACATTATAATGAAAGCATTCGACTGCTTTCCAAACTGTTTATGCTCATTTAGGACGAAATGAGTTGTTTGAAAAAAAAAAAAAAAAAACCCACCAAAATCGACATCTTTAGACATTATTATTATTTATTATGTGTCAGTTCAGACACGAACCCAAAAACCAGACTTTCGCTCTGCTCAGCGTCTATTTATTATGGAGCACGTCAGCTGACAGTGATTGATTTGAGGATTGCATAGGAGGGGCTATGGCACCTGTAATGAAAAGGAAAGGGAATTGCGCCGTTTTAAATTTATTTCAATGTGTTTTCATGCATCGATAAAACAAAAACACAGAACAGACTCACATTTAAGAGCAAGGGGCGTCCCCTGGTGGTTCGGCGGTATGAGTTGTGTATAGGGAGGACTGGCTCTTTAATATTTATTGCCACCCTTCAGAGAAAGACTGAAAATACGGGAGAAATACGGAAATATATCTTTACAGGATGATAGTGGGATAGAACTGTAAAATACGGGAGAATCCTGATAAAAATGGGAGGGTTGACAGGTATAATATATATATATATATATATATATATATATATATATATATATATATATATATATAAATTGATATATTTATATATACTATTGTTTTAAGGGAAAAAAATATATATATATACACACACACACACACACACACTTTGTTTTGGCATATTTCTTAAAAAAGAATGGCATATTTTTTCCCTTAAAACAAGCAAAATAATCTGCCAATGGGGTAAACAGAATAATCTTGTTTTTCCCTTTGACAAGGCATTATTTTGCTTAAATATTTATTTTTTCTCAAATCAAGACAATCATTTTGACTGTTTTGCTTGTCTAGAACATGCATCTTGATTCATTTTTGCATTGTATTATTCAGGTATGTCTAGGTATATCCAGATTTAATTATATAGCACCTATAAATTGATTGACGATTATGAATATTTAAAGTTTTGAATTAACATGAGCATATCAAACATTAAACTTTGTGGATATATGCAATTAATATCATGTAAATAGGACGTGTTTGAGTAAGCTTAATCCACTGGCAAGCATTGGGAAAACAAGTAAACAAAACCCCTAATCAACAAATATTTCCATCAATATTTCCCTGTCTAAATCAACACTGCCCTCATTATTAGATGTGACAAGCGTTGAGAAGGCATCTTGAACATTTTAACTTTTCAAACACAAGCTCTTGCCGAGCACTGGCTGTTTCTGTGATTAGACACTGAGGGCTAAACGCTCTTCACACCACCATCTGTTCAGTAAATCTCTTCTTCCTCGCCACTCTTCTGTCTGGCTTTTTCCCATCGTCTAAACAGAGCTCAGACCCTGGGATTTTTGCCATTGGTCAGAGCTTCTTCTGGCTCTTGGCTTTAGCTGATGTCCCTCTCAGATGGCCAATCCTCAGTGTGGATTTGTGCTAATTGCATTAAATGGTGTCGGATGTTTCATATTAAGAAGACAATGCATTTCACACAATTAAACCAACATGAAATCTGAAAACGTGGCCCAGACGTTTCTGGAGATCGCAAATTATGTTACCAGAGCTATGTATGGCTGCATTTTGCCTTCAAAACGAATGCTATGAGGCGGTAGGATCCCTTTTCTTTTCTCGCTTATCAGCTGACCCCTTACCTCCATGTAGAAAACGGTCCGCTATTACCAGTTTGTCCGGTAGCTCGACGCATACGTTGGCGGACTTGAGACGCAGAGCGAAGATGACTGCGACAACAGCGTTCAAGTCTGGCAAAGATCCGTTCCAGAAAGCAGGTAAGACAAAAGCTGGAAAATAAAATAAACAAGTAAATAACAGAGTGAAAATGTGGTAAAATCTTAAAATGTGGTAAAAATCAGGCGGCTTTTCTTTTTCTGGATTGCTTTAGAAAACACTGCGGTTGGGTTTAGGAAAGTGGGTGGGCGGGTCAATCGGTGCTTTTTAAAACAATATTGGTTGGGTTTAGGAAAGGGAGAGGGTGGGGGATCGGTCGGTTAGTCTGTCAGTTGACAGCGACCTCTGGTGGATTTATGCAAGAACAGCAGGCACAAATGGCACTCCCGAGAGAAATTTGAGATCTAAAAAAGCATACACAGCGGCCTCTGGTGAATTCGCAAAAACAAAAACCTCCTGGGGCTTATTTGGTGCTCTCCAGAAATTTATTTAGAGGTATGTAATCAGAATGAGCCTGGGTGAAATTAAACTACTATAGACGATGGTTACTAGAAGACACAGCTGCGGCCGGAAGTTAATGAGAATTATTTATTAAAATATCCATGAATTGTTTTTTATTAACATCCAGCCCTACCCCAACCCTCACATAAATGTAAATTATATACAGTATTACTCATGTTATTTATGAAACAATCTATTAATTGTAATTTACCCATTAATTTACACATTAAATGTATAAAAACATTGGTAAAAATACTGTTATATGTAAAATCTAAATTTTGGGAAAATGTGTTTCAATAGCAACTTGGTTTAGTTAATAAACTAAAATAATAAAGATATCCAAAAGAGTAGGGCTGCACGATTCTGGCTTAAATTGAGAATCACAATTTCTTTTGCTTAAAATCAAGATCACGATTTTCTCAGGATTCTGTATCTCAAACGTATGGTAAAACAGCTAAAATACTATTAGGCTTATGTGTGGGTCTACTGTTGGTTAAAATAATACATTTTGTATAAACTTGGAATGACTTTAAATAAGTCCTGGTTGTTATTTCAAAGTAAAGTGACAACATCAAAATATAATTTTTTCACTTGTCATTGACAACATTATTAGACCATTTTTTTCTGGTAAAATGAAACATTTGTCATAATCAGATTCCCTCTTGCATTAAATTCAACATTATATAATCTAGAGTGGTTATACTCACCCAGTAAACATTTATTTTCATGCTCAACACTATGAAGGAAAAAAAAACATGTAAATATACTTCTAAAATGGGAAATGATCATTAAAATGATGTGTGCGCTTTCGGATTCACTTTTTACTGCTGAGTGTGGTTCATGTCACTGAACGTTATTTACAACTTAATTACCTGTTATTCACAGTCTGCGCAGTTTCTGTCAACTAAAGTAGACATTATTTGCAGGCACATGCACGTCCATTTGATAGTAAACAAACAGTGCGTCAGCTCATGTGTGATTTCGCGGCCGAGAATACTTCATTACATGATGACAAAAAATACTCTTTTGGGTGAATTATACCTTATAAATATAGGTGACACTTTTAACACCATTTGCAGGTGTCCATGTTGCTGAGCAACATATATAAAACAATGTGAAGACTTGTGTGACCGCCTTTACGCTTCTCTACTGACCGTGAAAATATAATTGAAGATCGAGTGTAAAGTTGCATCAAGATTGTGATCTTTTTTTCGATTAACCGCGCAGCTTTACAAAGGAGTTAAACTGAACAAAATGTTTATGTGCATTGTACAAACAATAAATTGATCAAATTGCGGGACTTAATCACACAAACTCAATGATCTCAAGTACAAACAAGTGTGCATTAATTAATATAATGAATTGTTGTGAGTTGTGACAACTAAAGAACAAATGGAAACACTTTACCAAACTAAAATCTTATTGAATAAAATCAAATACGTTTTTATGAAAGCCAATTTTATTTGCTCTACTAATCAATAATAGCTGTTTTTTTATTATGTGCTTTTTTATTTGATAAAATACACTTTCTAGATAAATTATAGATATTTAGATTTAACTATAAATCTCTATAAAAAGAGGTAATCATTGCATTTTTATTATAAACACAAATCAACAACACAGGGCAGTTCATGACACAATATATAGCGCCAAATTATAGTGCTGATATGTATGTCATGACTTTGCCAAGTAAGATGCGATCCTAGATTAACATCATGTTGATCCTGAAACATTATTTTTGGTATAATAGTTGAATAACAATCATGTAGAAGTGTATAAACCTAACCGTAAGACTAAACATAAACAGTAAACATATCTCTTAACTCCTATTGGAATGATGTTCCAGCATCAACGTTAATCCAGTAACATGTCCTACTTGCTGAAATCAGGTTGGCGGTGCTGATATACAATATAGCGCCAATATTTACAATGTGGGCATTTCAGGTTAGGGCTGCTCGATTTTGGAAAAAATCATAATCACGATTATTTTGGTCATAATTGTAATCACGATTATTCAAAACGATTATCAGTTGAAGTCAAAATTATTAGCGCTCCTGAGAATTTTGTTTTTTTAAATAACTATTTCCCAAATTATGTTAAACAGAGCAAGGAATTTTAACAGTATTTCCTCTAATATTTTTTTTTCTTCTGAAGAAAGTCTAATTTGTTTTATTTTATCTAGAATAAAAGCAGGTTTAAATATTTTGAAACCCATTTTAAGGTCAATATTATTAGCCCCCTTAAGCAATATATTATTTGATTGTCTGCAGAAGAAGCTACTGTTATACAATGACTTGCCTAATTATTCTAATTAAGCCTTTGAACTGCACTTTAATCTGAATGCTTGTATTTTGAAAAACATCTAGTAAAATGTTATCTACTGTAATCATAGCAAAGATAAAACAAATCAGTAATTAGACATGATATATCAAAACTATTATGTTCAGAAATAAGTTTTTTTTAAAAACTTCTTTCCATTAAACAGAAATTGGAGGAAAAGGGTTGCTAATATTCTGGAGGGCTAATAATTCTGACTTCAACTGTATATATACAGTTATTTTCCACCCTGCAGAGGAAAGAGAAATAAATACAATAGAATAAAAATATAAAACAAACTGTTATTTAAGCATCTTCACCCTAAGAAAAACACTTTAGCTACAAAAGTCCTTCAGTCAGGAGCAGTAAGGGATGTTCTCGTCGTTTGATTAATGATAAAACAGGCTGCAGCATTTGGCACCGTCACTTTAATGGTTTCTGTTTCACGTGTCTTTTGATTCTCAACTCGTTTGTTTATTACACAAATGAGGGTTAATATGAATAATCACTAATCATCGCGTTTTGACACCTATTTGACCATTAAAGCGCTCACGTTAAGATGACTTTAGATGTCTGCGCTCCTCTGCTCATCTCAGTGTGCGAATCAGACCGAATGCTAACCGCGTGCTTGTGCGTGTGCGGGTGTTGCACACACACATAAGCACGCGGTCTTTCGCGCTTTTGGTGTATGATGCAATAATCGTTTATCTCGATTGATGGTTTTTCATAATCGTTAGAAGCCGAAATCGAAATCGGATTTTCAATTAATTGCACAGCCCTATTTCAGGTTACAGTCCCCTGTCAATATACTGTCCCATCATAAAAAAGGCACAAATGTCCAAATTAATATTTTAAAAACAAAACAAAAAAGCTTTTCTTCATTTCAAAAAATGCTTCAAGTGTGCAAAATTTCCACTGAGCTTCTGTTCTCCACAGAGGTCTGATGGGGCTAAAAGTGATAGCAGAGAGCAGAGAAGAGAAAGAGACGGATGAACAGACCTCTGCGCTCCAGTCCTGCTGCGAGTAAGAAGCTGTTCCGGGAATTGAAGTCCAGATTTTGTTTTTTCGAGACTCTCTTCACCTGGATGACTGCAGTGATACGCCGCGGCGCTTGCAGAGGTTACGCATGAAAACACTTCATTCTGAGGAACAGTGTAACCTGCTGAGAGCCTTAAACCTGATATCAACCCACACACACACTTACTAGAGTGATCCTTGATAGTTGTTGTGTTTGTTGATATTTGCTGGGTAAATGAGGCCTGTCTCTCTTGTAGAATATACCCCCAAAAGAGGACTAAATAGGCTCCATTTCTCTTTCCTTCATCTCCCATCTGCTTTCCTCAGCAGGCTGTTTGTACCTGCTGCGAGATCCTTTATTAAGCTTCGTAGCAAATGTGTTTGGAGGGGGCAGTTGTCGCATGATCAGAACTTGTGTGTTTTTTTCTGCCTGGCTGCATAATTGTCTATTTTGATTTTCTAAACAGTTGAGTTTATCAAACACTATCATCCACCATTGGAGCCAGAAATACAGAAAGGAAAAGCGACAGAGAGATAAAGAGAGAAAGAGAGAGAGTTCAGGCACATCCACGGCCACCTGTTCTCTAATTCTCCAAGTCATTAAAATTACATCATGTAAATGAGCGCACTCCAGCAGCATCAATGAGTCTGTGTTGGATTTATTTCATTGTGACGGGAGTCTTATTCGAAATAATGTTAAATTGCCTCTACTATGCATATCTACGCTTATGTCTTTATGTTTTTATCCCAAGGTCTCTTTAATATTGGACTGCACTGTATCCTGAACAGATGTTGTGGTGTTCTTGGAGGAGTGGTTATCATGAGATTGATTCCTAAAAGACCCCAGTGACAGACCAGTCTCTGCACTGGTCCTGTGGGCCAGCCTGAACACTCGCCGGTAACCTACTCACACCTGCAGCTTCTCCATGATGGATGTCCAGCTCTCTCCAGCCACTGGCGCCTAGACTGAAGTTTGGCCAGAGGAGAAATGGTCGTGTCCAACTGGGCCTGGTTTCTCTCAAGGTTTTTTTCCTTCACTTCCATCATTTGGTTAAGTTTGTTTCTACGCCACTGTTGCCACTGTCTTGCATGGTTTAGGACTTGTGGAGCTGCGCATCGATGGATTTGCTCTTCATTGTTTGGACTTTCAGCAGTGAAAATTAAACCACAATAAACTGAACTAAACTGAACTTTAACTCTGAAAACTGGAGTGACACGGTTTCAATTTACTAGAACTTCTATGTTAAGCTGTGCTGGGAAAATCTACATTGTAAAAGTGCTATAGAAATAAAGATGAATTGAATTACTAAGTGCCCCCGTGTATTACCTATCATGTAATGTAACTATTTGTGAATGTAACAAATGTTTGTGAATCTAAAAACTGAAGTTGTAACTGAGGCCAGGAAGAGTTTAGTTAAAGTTTTCAACATGCTGAGACAATTTTGAATCTTCCAAAGGATCCGGATTTGCTGAATTAGTATCATTGTTAATTTGGCTTTTAGACCTGGTGCCTGTTAGGATTGGGCAGGTATAAGATTCTGACGGTGTGATAACCTTGGATAAAAATATCACAGTTTAACGGTAATCACAATTAATGCAAAACAAGTTCTTTCCTGCGGATCGATTGTTTTATTCCGAAACAGGAATTAAAATTGTAACAATGTTGCTCTTTGTTCTTGGTTGTTCTAGCTAAAACAAGTCACAAGTGAGTAAACTCTCCTCGCATTGGTCAGAGTTTCAGGATTTATTTTGAGTCCCGCTTAACTGTCATGCGTCCTTATTTTAAATTATGACAATGAGTAGTAAGACAATATAAGCGAAAAGTTGCGCTTTAATTTTGAATGGTGACACCACAGACACCATCGCCAAATATATATCAGAGGTAAGACTTTCTCATACATAGCCATTGGCTAGAATTATGCATTATAGGCTTTACATTAAAGAGAGGAAAAACAGATAAACTAAGACTGCAGTTCAGTCAATTTTCCTAACTAATAAACAGCACTCTAATATTTCTAGTAGAGCTGCACGATTCTGGCTAAAATAAGAATCGCGATTTTTTTGCTTAAATTGAAGATCATGATTTTTTCACGATTCTGTAGATGTAAAATAAAGATTAATGAGTCTGCAATTATTATTGTTTTTTTTTCAAACATATGGAAAAACAACAATATTATGTGTAGGAGATCTACTGATCTCTATAAAAAATTATATTCTACTTTTAATAATTCTGCTGTTGAATAATGTTTGAGATATAGGCCTATGTCTGCAATCTTTCATTGACAACTATATTAGACTATTTTATTCACTGGTAAAATCAACATTATATAGGCTAGAGTAGTTATACTGACACTGTAAACATTTATTTTTACATTTGAGTTCTTTCACACACTAGAATTTGTTTCAATCGAGCTGGGACCACTTCAATTAGGTGATCTCAGACCTATTGTTTTGGTGTAGATCCGAACGTGCTTGCGGGATTCACATATGCCAAATGAACCGCACTGACTCTTTCATGAAAAGTCAACAACAGTATATTAGTTTCAAAGCATGTGATTGGCTGTTTGCTACTGATGTACTGGTTTAGTTTTATCAACTCAAAACTAATCCTACAATCCTGAGCCACATCATGGTACAGGGCCCCTGTTCTCAAACCAACCACTGACTCTCTGATTCTAAAACCAACCATTTTAGACAAAATATAAAAAGGAAAGTGCTGTTGGACTTTAGATGAGTGTAAACCTATTGTATTAGATACCAAAACAAAATTAAAGAGCTTTAAAATAGCATAATAGGGGCACTAATGGCTAACACCTACAATTCCACCATGAGCATGATTCATTCTCATTGCTCTAAACTGCCATGGACGAAGAGAAAGCTTTGGGGAACAGTTGGCCTGACATCTGATCGATGAAGTTTATTGGTGTGATATATATAGCAGGTTCAGAGTTTTACAAGGTTTCCAGGATGCAACATGAAATGCAACATTAATAGTAAAGTGGTAAATCATGGTTTTGCTTGCTATAACAAAAAATGCTTAAAATGCCTGAAAAAAACAGGTCATTCCAAAGCTATGTGACTTATAAAACATTTACAATGAAACAGACTGAAGCTTTTAAGCTTCAAAAAACAGGGAAAACGCCATAAAACTATCACAATTGTCCATATTTACTTTAATTCAAGTTTATTTGTATAAATCTTTTTATTTGTATAGATCTTTTTATTGTTATCGTTCCATAGCAGCTTTTCAAAAATGTGCACATTATTACTACATTAAAGTCAAAATTAGAAATGTTAAAGAGCCCCTATTACGGGTTTTTGCTAATGACCTTCCATGCAGTGTAACACACAGGCCCGGATTAAGAACTCAGGGGCCCCTGGGCACATTGTCTTGTAAGCCCCCTACCTGGCCGCACCCCTATATTAGAATCAGAATAATATAATAATTTTTAAATAAAATTAACCTATAATTTGTTGCCCACATATATATATATATATATATATATATATATATATATATATATATATATATATATATATATATATATATATATATATTAGGGGTGTAACAGTTCACGGATGTAACGGATGTACCTGAGCGGTGGGGTTGAGTTGTGCCCAACGTACCTAAAGAGCTGGGAGGGATTCGGTGGGGAGTGGTGTGTGACGTATTAAAGGACCGGGGGGGAGACGCGCGATTTCCAGAAGATTATCATTTGTTTGCGGGCATCCAGCAGTCTCTGGAAGCTTCCGGGAGACTTGGGATGCCTAGGATTACATTAACATTACTAGCCATTTTGTGAGCTAGTGTAGCACGTGCCTGGAGTAGTGTTTGGAGGTTGGCTCTTCTGTGTCGGGGGCTCCAGGGTTGCTGGGGCAACGGGGGCAGAGCCAGCACGAGCAGCCAGGCTAACACAGAAGCTAGCAAGATTGCTAATGAGTGCATGCTTTAATACAGTGATATTCTGAGTTCAAAAGCGATGGTCTACTGTTTAACATGACAGCGGGGAAGTCAGCATGTTGTCTGCCACTACATTTGGGATGCCATGTTGAGCGTTGTTGCACTGAAAACATTATATTTTCTATTTATGCCCTTTTATTTTTTTAGATATTAGTCTGAATTGAATCGTTCGGTTCGTAATGCGTACCAAACCGAAAGTTTCATACCGAACGGTTCAATACGAATATGCGTATCGTTACACACACTCTCTCTCTCTCTCTCTCTCTCTCTCTCTCTCTCTATATATATATATATATATATATATATATATATATATATATATATAGAGAGCTCTCTCTCTCTCTCTCTCTCTCTATATATATATATATATATATATATATATATATATAGAGAGAGAGAGAGAGAGAGAGAGAGAGAGAGAGGGTCTACAATGATTTTACTTATTTTTCAAAGCATTCAAAAAATACTAATAAAGCTGGTACAAATGAATGTTTTTAGTATACTTGTTCAAGTTTACTAAAACAGTACTATATATAATATAGTATTAATATATATGGCTTTGTTTTATAGTACTTTTTAGTCATTTTAGGGCTTGACAGGCACAGCGTCAATTATTATTAGGGATGCACGATATATCGGCCGATAAATGCTAAATTTAAGATTATCCTTATCAATGCGATGTCTAAATTTGGCTGCTATCTTTAAGCCGATAAATTATGTAATTGTACAGAACTGCCTGCCTCCCGCATGCGTGGGTGGAACTTGTTCAGACTTGTCCAGTGCACTATAATGGATCTCTCCTCACACTGTTTATTCCTTCAAAGTTTGTCCTTTCTTCATGTGGCATTGCTGTGCGTTAATAACTCAGTAAGTAACCATATTTCTTATCATTGTAGATGTGTTTGATTGAGTGCCATTGTGTATTTTGGTTTAAATCACTTCAGGAAAAAATATTACATGTGTAAACATAACAGCAGAGACGCACACATGCTAAACAACTTGTTGGGTTGTTTGTAATCTAATATGATTATTTGTTATTATCAACCCGTTGCTTGCCATGTGTTGTTGATGTAATTGTTGTTGATGTAATTGTTGTTGATGTAATTGGATTCAGTTTGATTGGAATATTCATATTAATGAGCGCACCTGAGGGCTGTCACCCCACACACAGACACACACACAGACACACACACACACACACACACACACACACACACACACACACACACACACACACACACACACACACACACATCTGACAGTCTTCACAGCAGCATGGGGGAGAGGTGCGCCGGTCACTGAATCCAGCATAGGGGCTCTCAACTCGCCGCACATTCTCTTTATATTATGCTCTGTGTTTGACTGCGCCCGTATTTGAGTTAAACTCTCAGTGGTTTATAATAAACTTTTCATCCAGCACTTGACAGCAAAAACGAACACAGAAGCGTTGTCTGATTGACAAACAGCAGCTACATGTGTTCAAAAGATTAAAAACACCAAATAGGCTGAATCTATGCCACATTTTTTAAAGTAATACAATCTGTATTTAGCTTTTTGCTTGTACGGTGGCTCGGAGCTGCCAAAACACCTCTAAAAAGGCTTTTTTGGATATGACATATTTGTGCACATGTACATTACTGCACCACGCTTAATTCAAGAACATTTGAGCTGGTTTTAGACCTTAGCTCTTTCATTTTAATATTAATTAAAATATATTTAACTTGCTTGTTGATTAAATCCCATTTTGTTATTTAACCTATTTTTTCATGCAATAGTCAAGTTGCATGTTAATTTGCTATGAAGTAAAGGAAATCATTTATTTTGTGCATGCTGATTTATGTGAAATCGTGAATATAGGTTTATATTATCACCTTGCAATTTTGAAATCATAGCTTTTTTGCTTTGAGTATAGACTATTCAGTTCACAAGAGCAGTTCAATCTTTTATGAAGTTTGCTGTATAAAAATATAACATTTTGAAATATTTATAATTATCGGCCTATATATCAGCCTCCAAGTCTGAAGAGTTATCGGTTATTGATATGGATATGGAGGCAAATAACCAATATATTACAGCTGACAAATATAAATATTTTAAAATGTTATATTTTTATCCAGTGAATAACCTCAGAAAAGTTTGATCTAATCTTATAAACTAAAAAAAAGCAATAATTTCAAAATTGCAAAGTGATTATATAGACCTATATTGCCGATTTTAAATAAATCAGAGCATGCCAAAAACAAATTATTGTTTGTATAGAATGTAACATTTTTCCTGAAGCAATTTAAAACAAAATACATGTGATGGGGCGACGTATGGGCTTGGCACTACATTTCCCATAAGTCCGTAGCAGAGCGTAACGTTGCGTAATAGGTGTCAGTACGCGCTATAAATAGACGCACAACAGCATAGCGTGCTTTTGGTTGTCATTCATTGAGGCTACAAACAAGTGGGTATCAAGCAGGTAATTTGTTCTCTAACTATTATAGTAATTGTGACTTTGCTTGTTCATTGTGTCAGGAGAGCTGTTTGTTTATTTGATGTCATCATTTCAAGTTTGATTGCATGCATTTAGAACAATATGTTGTTAGATCAGCTCTGTGTAGCGGAGGATATAAAGTGCCCTCACGCATGGGATTTATTGCGAGGTAGGAAATGCGAGAAGAAAGGCGGGGTAAACAGTTACTTTATTGTGTTGTGTTTCAGAATCCCACCCGTGTTAATGGTGATTGGCCTGGTGACACAGTCGGCAGATTTTAACTGATATGCTACTTGTGTGAATTACATTCAAAAGGTAAAAGGAACTTAAAATGCTACTTTAATATTTACTATTACATAATGTGATTATTTAAATAAAATGGTTTTATAGGTTCTCTAAGAAGAAACTCTGGGTTGGGTTTTAATTCCTTTCGGTTAGGTCCAGTTATGTAAGGTATTTGAATTTTATCCAAAGCCATTTTAATGCAGATTTAATATTCACAAATATTTATTAAGTCGTTTTTGTGTTACAGGACTAGCACGACTATTGTTACTATTTTTGTTTGTTGATTTAGGTGAAAGGCCCTGTTTGTTGTGTGCTGTGTACAAATATTATTGTAACTTTTTCTTTGGTTTGTTTTGTTACTCTTGTGTGTTAAAGGGCAGCCGCTCGTCTCCTCCGTGGGTGTGACTGGCACTGGTGAGGTGGTGGGACCCTTTAATGGTTTGTGGTGATTTGTGTATATTTTTGGAGTGCTGTGGTTGCTGTAGTGTGATTGCTGTGCTACTGGGAGTTAAGAGCTTCTCATCTGTTGCATCTTCTCACACTTCGTCCTGCCCCTTGTAGGCCTGAGGTTTGCCCTGAATGTTTTGTTATTTTGTGTTGCTTACTTTAACATTCTCTTTTTTAAATTGAAATTGCCCCATTTATGCAATGTTTTAACGAGTAACTGGTTTTGTACTTTATAATAAAAACTGTTTGAATGAGTCATAGAGTTCTGATTAAGTTTTGTGGCTATTATTCACTCATCATTATCTGATGGGTTACATACACAATGACACTCTATCAAAATCTACAATAATAAGGAATATGGTTACTTACTGAATTAATAACGCATAGCAATACCATAAAGAAAAAAACTAACTTTGAAGGAATAAACAATGTGAGGAAAGCTCCATTATAGTGCACTGGACAAGTCTAAACATGTTCCACCCTCGCATGCACAAGGCAGGCAGTTCTGCACAATTACGTAATCTATCGGCTTAAACATATCAGGCTAATTTAGACATTGGATCGATATTCATAATCTTAAAAATAGCATTTATTGGCCGATAATGATATGGCTGCCAATATATCATTGATCGGCCAAAAAAATCCATCTCGGTGCATCCCTAGTCATTGTTTATGATAATAAAAAAAAAAAGGGAATAGATAATTGTTTAAAAAATGTATATAGTTTGCTCTACACTTACCGTATTTGTGTAATTTAAGAGTGTATATTATATGAGAACATTTTTGGATGCAATTTTCCTTTAAAACGCTACGATTTTAAAGTGGTTGTCCAACCAAACCTTCTTTAAGTTCTTACACAGCTGGGCTTCCAGTTTGAGTTGGCCTGGAGAAAACTGCATTATTGATAAACAACAAAATGTTCTCTTTTTTTGGTGAACAACTGAAGCTCTTTAACCTTACCAACCCCCCAAAAAGAGGAGAATGTTGGACAGCTGGAAGAGACAGAAAGGAGATGGACATGACAAGTAGGAAATGCAGCTTCTCTTTTCCTGGCATCTGTTTTCTGCTGTGCCACATTCAATTCCAGAAGGGAATTAGCCTGTCGATAAGAAGCCATTACTGCTAACTCTGTGGAACTGCACCTTGCATTCAATTGTCTGCTTTGCAATTTATTTGAAATCTTATCTTTCCTCTCAGAGTAGTGCATTCAGCTGCAGTCATGTCAATGAATGCCGTTTATGCTGCATGCAACATAGCCGGAGGTAAGAGAAAGAGAGGAGACAAGACTAAAAGACAGATGTTGGCAAGGAGAACAGGTCATACTGGTGCAAATGAAATCTGCCTCAATCATTTTGTAATTTTCTTCAGTGAAATGTCCATCACAGCTGTTATTACATTACAGTCCAGCAAATGCACCTGTGCTATGACCATGCTATTAAAACATTGTGGTATACATTATTATGATCATTCAGGTATGCACTTAACGACCACTCTATTAGGACACATTATCAGCCAATCACATGGCAGCAACTCAATGCATTTAGGCATGAAGACATGGTCAAGACGATCTGCTGCTGTTCAAACTGAGCATCGGAGTGGAGAAGAAAGGTGATTTAAGTTACTTTAAATGTGGCATGGTTGTTGGTGCCAGACGGGCTGGTCAGAGTATTTCTGAAACTGTTAATCTACTGGGATTATAACACACAACCATCTCTAGAGTTTACAGAGAATGGTCCAAAAAAAGAAAATATCTAGTGAACGACAGTTCTGTGGGCGCAAATGCCTTGTTCAGTATCATTAGAAATATCATTAGTACGATTTGAGCATTGTGTTAACAACTCAGCCTACCTGAGTATTGTTGCTGCCCATGTCCTTCCCTTGACCACAGTGTACCGATCTTCTTCCGGCTAATTTTATCAGAATAACCCGCCATGTTATAAAGCGTGATTCATCTCAGACTGATTTCTTGAATACGACAATGAGTTCACTGTACTCAAATGGCCACCACAGTCACCAGATCTCAATCCAATAGAGCACCTTTGGGATGTGGTGGAATGGGAGATTCCAATGCAATCTCACTGCAATTCGTAACTTTTTGATTTAGTGGCTTATTTGTATGAATTCATACAATTTAGTACGATTTGCTCATCACTCAATGACGGTTGCGGTTTGGGGTGGGGTTGGGTGCTATGCTTTCTTTTTAAAATCGTACATTTTCGTAAAACTGAACTCGTACGAATTCGTACGAATTAGCCCCTGAACTGACAAAACGTAAAATACTTGCGTTTCCTCGTGAGATCAGGCTGGAGATTCACATCATGGATGTGCAGTCGACAAATCTGCACCAACTGCGTGATGCTATCATGTCAATATGGAGCAAAATCTCTGAGGAATTTTCCAGTACCTTGTAGAATCTATGCCACAAAGGATTAAGGCTAATCTGAACGCAAAAAAAGGATCCTACCCGGTATATATATATATATATATATATATATCTGCAATGAGCAGTTTTGTGTATTTTGTGATCAATATATTTAAATTTTTGTCCATTTATTTATGCTTTTGAATGGCACTGAGGAACCTTAATTTTTCTTTCAACAATTTTTTACTTTGAAAATTTGGAAAAAGTGACTTTTAATAACATTTTTATTAGTTTAAAGTGATATATTGTTTGGGTTAGTGTTTTATATTACACTACAGAAACCTTGTAGTAAACTGCAAGAACATTTTCTGTTATTTTACAGACTTATTTCTCTATATATTATTATGACTAAAATGTCAGTAAAAGTCACTTTGTTAAATTATGTTGAATTTTCAACATTAAAAGTCGACAGAGCAGAGATCACTATCCCAAACTGCAATTCACAACCGTAAATAAATGGAAAACACTTGTAAATCTTAAAATACAGAAAATAATGTACAGATATTTTTGACAGTGTATATACTAAAAATAAATACTTAAATAAATACATATGTTCTTTAATCATTTTATTATTAATAATAATAATTTAGCCATTTTATAGGAGCATCTATATGATTAAATACTAAACATTATTCACTTAATGAAGAGTCAGTGATTATGTATACTGTACATGGATACCAATAATCCAATTTTAATACGATTAAGACAATACTCTGATTAAGAGTCGACCATATAAACATCGATTTTAGATTACGGTCAAAATCGAACTAAACAGAAACAAAATTAAGTAATGTGGAGAATGCCGATTTTAGTCACATTATTGAAGTGCAGTACAGACATGTAAACACCGCAATCAAATTATTACCATCGTGTAGGATTTTCGTCGCATTTTGTGACAGGATAGTTCATACACACACTGAAAACATATAAACAGAGCTCTGGTGCATTAAATCCGTGTTGTGGTTTCACTGTATGTCTAGGCTAAATGTAAAAGCAAAAGCAGAGAACAGGAGATGACAAATGGGCTCGGAGCAGCTGAGTCTGACAGCAGTGCTAACCTTTGCTCAGGAGACTCTCAGATGAGGAGCAATGACTCATGGGAAGACCAGCGTGTCAGTAAAGTCTATGCTTAAGAACAAACAATTAGATCAGCTCCCCAAACACTAGCAGTCACATCCAATCATTCAGTGACCATTTTAAACCATTTCTCGTCTCAAAAAAAAAAAAAAAAAAATAATAATAATAATATATATAATAATATATATATATATATATTAATAATAATAACCGACACGTATAAGAGAAATCGCCACACTCCTCTCACAAACTTTTTATAAATTATATAACTATGTATATAGACCAGGGATCTCAAACTTACAGCCAAAAGGCCATTTACATCCAACCTCCTTTCTCCCTCCGGCTCGCAACTACATCAAAAATATACTGAGATTCAGCCCAACAAAACATATATTTTTGAACCACTGTCATTGTTGTGCAGTAGCGTCTAGCCCAGGTGTGGGCAAACTTGATCCTGGAGGAACGGTGTCCTGCATAGTTTAGCTCCAACCCTATTAAAACAGACCTTTCTACAGAGTTCAAGTGATCTTGAAGACACTGATTAGTTTGTTAAGGTGTGTTTGACTAGTGTTGGAACAAAACTCTGCAGGGACACCGGCCCTCGAGGATCAAGTTTGCCCATAACTGGTCTAGCCACTTGTGGTTTTGACCCGCCGCCTAGTTGACATTTAAAGTACTGCATTCAGATTAGTTTTACTTTCATTTTTTCTCAGTGTGCGATCGAGAGTAACACACATGCGATTGAATTCTGTGTCTGATTTAAATGTTAAAAATATGTCTGTAAGTGCCCTATGTTTACTAAAGCTCTATTTTTGTAAATATTCAAAGGTTGTTTGATTATTATCAGTTTTAAACCACATGTATTTTTTTGTATAAACACTTCTTCATGGCTTACACATTAAGCATGTGGTGTAACAAATATAACAATTTTGCTAACATTCGATTCAAATGGTCTCATTAGATTGATTTTCCTCATATGCTTATTAAGATTTGCATGTAAATTAGTCAAATTGTACTGCTGGTTCAATTGAACATGATAAAGTAAATGTGAATTAGGGCTGGGTGATAATTCGATAATGATAATTATCATGATATTTATTTTTTCAATAAAACGCTATTGTCAGTTCGATAATATTTACGCACCACACGCAAGGCTGCGCAGGCATTTTGCAGCCTGCTCTTCCAGATGCCGCACGCAGTACAAGTTTACAGCCATACAGTGTTAGTTGCACTTGGAGGATTAAGGAAAAAAAGGTTAAAAAAAAAAAGTCACAGTCACAGACATTGTTGACATGAAACATCACAAAACTTCAGTCTGGAGCAACTTTATTTTTTGCAATCAGACACAAAACAGAGCAACTGCACAGACAACTCATTAAAAGCAGAAAAACACCACAAACCTGTTTCATCGTTTAAAACAGTGTCTCTCTTATGAAAATGTTAAGAAATTAACTTAGCATAAATGTTATACTTAGCATATTTTTTGTGTCGAAATGCCACGAAGCAGTAATATCAGCCCTCTGCAGCAAACTGCGGAGATATGACTGGAGCCTCTTTTGCGCTCTCTTGGTGTCACCACTCTTGCTCTCGCGAGTTGATTAAAACAGATATTATCAAATTGAAATTGTGGTTTGACATCAACAAATTTCATTAAATACAAATAATACAAAGGTTGTGTTATTTAGGAAATTAAAAAGTAGTCATAATTAAATAAAAAAATTTATATTGAAGTTATAGAAAGAAAATATGCAATTAAGTTTCTTGGTGTTGTATAAAACCATTAGTTGGAAACCGCAAATAAATAATGTGACATTAAATTTAGTAAAAACTGTAGCAATAGTGTATAAAGCAAGATTTATCCTGGACAATAAATCAATGTATGTATTATATAGCACACTTACGTTGCCATATAAGAGTTATTGAGCTGAAATGTTGGGGAATACATATAAATCTGCCCTTTCCTTATATAAATCGATCCTTAAGTACAATGCAGAACAAAAAGTAATCAGACTAATGGAAAATATGGGGTATTTGGAGCATACAAATCCTTTATTTTTTTTTTAAATTGAAGATACTTAAGTAAAATGAATTGGTTAAATTTAAAACAGCACAATTTATGTTTAAAGCTAGGAATAAAATACTTCTGAAATGCATACAAAAGTTTTTTTGAAGAAAGACAAAGGGGGATATAATCTGAGAAAAGAACTAGGAGGTTGAAAACAACTTAAGTACAACTTTGGACAACTTTAAAAAGTTGGTAACACTTTACAATAAGGTTCATTAGTTAATGCATTTATTAACTAACATGAACTAATCATGAACAACACTTGTACAGCATTTATTAATCATAATTGAACATTTACTAATGCATTATTAAGTCCATGCTTGTTAACATTAGTTAATGGACCATGAGTTAACATGAACTAACAATGAACAACTGTATTTTCATTACCTAACGTTAACTAACATAAACAAATACAGTAGTACATGTATTGTTCATTGTTTGTTCATGTTAGTAAATGCATTAATTAACATTAACTAATTAACCTTATTGTAAAGTGTGACCAAAAAGTTTGAGTATGTCTACATGTGGTGTGAAATTTTGCAACAGACTCTCAGATGTCAGGACATTAATCAATTTAAAAAGTTGTATGAATATATATTATTAAAGGAATGTAATGATGAACAGAGGTGATTGAAAAAGGATAAAATAAGAAAGGTATTATACAATTTCAATTAATGACTGTTTGCAGTAAATGTATTTTGGCGTGTATGCTATAAAATGTAAATGTACAAATGAAATCAAACAAATAATATGTCAAAGATGCCAAAAGGATCAAATATGTCTCATATGTCCCATGTAAAAAAAAGAGATAAGTAAAAGAAGTAATACTAATGATGTGTATGGTAATGGGGTGGAAAAATAACAAGCTTGTGCTTCATCCAGCTCCATTTCGACCATGTTGTAATGTATTTTTGAATTTTTATGTATGACATTTCTGTTCGAAAATAAATAAATCAAATCATATATTGTTCATTTTATATACATTGATTTCCATTTATTACAATACAATATGCACAATTGTCAACCAGGAAAAAAAGTCAGTTGTTTTGTTTTCTATTTGATGTATTTCAATTTAAGTACTAAAGAATGATCTGATTTCATTGTGCTACTCTCTGTGCTGCTTCTACACGAGAACATCCTCCTAACCGCTAAAGAAGAAAGTGAAAAAAATGTAAATGTACAAATGAAATCAAACAAATAATGTCAAAGATGCCAAAAGGATCAAATATGTCTCATGCTAAGCTTTTACTGTATGTCCCATGTTAAAAGAAGTGAAAAGTCAAAGAAATAATAGACAAATGATGTTTGTGGTATGGGGTGGGATCCTTGTGCTTCATCCAGCTCCATTTTCAACCATGTTGAAATGTATTTTTGTCAAAGAATTTTTATGTTTTATGCATTTCTGTAATAAATAAATCAAATCAAACTATGTTCTCTTTTTTGTATATATTGATTACCATTTACTACAATACAAAATGCAAAAAAATTTCTACCAGAAAAAAAGTCAGTTGTTTGTTTTCTATTTGATGTATTTCATTACTAAAGAATGATCTGATTTCATTGTGCATACTCTCTGTGCTGCTTCTACACGAGAACATCCTCCTAACTGCTAAAGAAGAAAGCTTTCATTTATCTTTAGTCATCCGGTGGCCTTGGGAGGAGTCCTACGATAGCCATTAAACTTAATAACTGTCAGTGTGAGGCAGCTTTTTATTCATTATTACCCACCCACAGGTCCCAGAACAGTTCAAAACTCCTTAATTCTCTTCAACCTCATCTCTGTGTACGGGTATTAGCATAGCTTCAGCACATGTCTTATTCATGACTACACTTCCATCTCTTAAATCAACCTCTTGGATGGAGGAGATCCAGCTGGGAGACGCTGAGGTTGTGAACCGCAGGTTAGATGCTCGTGTAAGCCTCCCTTTTAAGGCCAAATACTGCTGGATTTTTTTTTCATGCACCTGTCAATTTTGTGATCTTTTTGGCTTTTTGTAAAGTGTTTCTTCAATCTAATCTAAAGAAAGCATCCAAAAATACACTGTTAAGTGTTTCTTTTGCCACACTTTATCCATGTGCTGTTGATTTAAAACACAATACATATTTTTAAAAGGCATTTGAGATTTTCCCTTTTACTGAGCCATAAATCTCCACTCCACATAATAGTTTTATTCATACTGAAGGTTATCCTTTACTAAGTTATATATTCATACTTAAGTCTGATAATATAAACTTTTTATCCTACAAAAAAAAAAATTAAATGGTGAACATTTATTTATTCTGGCTGTTTGCTTTATTTTCAGGATCATGAAGCAATAAAAAGAGATTCCCAAGATCCCTTCTGCAAAACTTTGAATTAGTGATGGGAAGTTCGGATCATTTTACTGACTCGGATCTTTGAGTCTCGTTCATCAAGATGAACGAATCTTTTTTCGAGTCATTTCGTTCATTTGGTTCAATTTGCCAAAATCTTATTAAAATGTTACGAATTGCTTACAAACACATCTACAACTAGCCCAAACGGTTGATTGCACGACAAATAAGTCATAAGTAGAATATAACAAGGAGAAAATAATAATTCAATGTTTACCTGCTCTTTTGTCTATGAAGGCATGTTGTCTCTTTGCTTAGCTCACTTCTTCATGTCTTCAAATGTCAGTCACATATAATCTTAATCAATGCACAGTCTAAGCAGATAGGAGACATGATCGTTCGTTCATCACGTGACAGAATGACTCAAACCCAAGGACTCGAGAGATGAACGGTTCAATTCTTTTTCCGCCTCTAAACGCGTATGATTGGCCCGTGATGAACGAGTGACTCAGACCTGATAGAGGACTCGAAAGATGAACGGTTCAATTCTTTTTCCGGCTCTAAGCGCGTATGATTGGCCCGTGAGGAACGAGTGACTCAGACCCGATAGAGGACTCGAGAGGTGAGCGGATCAATTCTTTTTCCGGCTCTAAACGCGTATGATTGGCTCGTGATGAACGAGTGACTCAGACCCGATAGAGGACTCGAGAGATGAACGGTTCAATTCTTTTCCCGGCCCTAAGCGTGTATGATTGGCCCGTGAGGAACGAGTGACTCAGACCGGATAGAGGACTCAAGAGGTGAGCGGATCAATTCTTTTTCCGGCTCTAAACGCGTATGATTGGCTCGTGATGAACGAGTGACTCAGACCTGATAGAGGACTCGAGAGGTGAGCGGATTAATTCTTTTTCCGGCTCTAAACGCGTATGATTGGCTCGTGATGAACGAGTGACTCCGACCCGATAGAGGACTCGAGAGATGAACGGTTCAATTCTTTTTCCGGCTCTAAATGTGTATGATTGGCCCGTGAGGAACGAGTGACTCAGACCCGATAGAGAACTCGAGAGATGAACGGTTCAATTCTTTTTCCGGCTCTAAACGCGTATGATTGGCTTCTGCCAATGTGATGAAGACTTGAAATTAACGATACTACCTGCACAAATGTGCGCATGCGCGGATGAACGAATCATTCCCTGAGAGGACTCGTAGTTCCCGAGTCATATTGAATATTCGTTCAAAAAGAACAAATCGTTCATGAACGACCCATCACTACTTTGAATATGTAAAGCAAAATGAAACAAGGAATTTGAACTAAACCTCATCCAAAGTTCAGATTTTGTTTTTAGTTAGAAATGTTTACGAATTAGTAATTTTTTTATGGGCCTCTCGGTGGAACAGTGCACTGTAAAAAAATAAATCCGTAAAATTTACGGTAAAAAAACGGCAGCTGTGGTTGCCAGTATTTTACCGTTAAAAACACGGTACAACCCATAAAATTAATTTCTCATTTTTACAGTAAACTACTGTATTTCATTAATTTATAGATGTAATATGTCTGTATTTTGAATAACCAACACCTACACATCTTTTGTTACACAGATAGACACGTTAATAGAGCCACATGCAAGTGGTGATGAGAAAGTTACATAATGAACTAATGCTCATCACAAACAACTTTTCCCACAAGCATAGAAGGTGCTCAGTGTCATTCACACAGCTACTAAACACCAGTATGGTAACATGAATAAAATTAAAGTCATGAAATAAACATTGTTTATCAACATCAGATGTAACATAAATCTCTAATGTACATAACTGATGGGGAAACAACTAAAAAGATCCATATTAATGTCAACCAAATGCATAAAAAGTGACGTGCCATACAGGGAATTCTGGGAAAGTCAGTTTATGGTTATTCGCCATATATATTAAGGAAATATACTGTTAACCAGATTATGGATTTTTACTGTAGCATTTTTACAGTTTTTTACTGTTAAAATCACGGCCATTTTTTTACAGTGTGGGTAGCACGATCGCCTCACAGCAAGACGGTCGCTGGTTCGAGCCCCGGCTGGGTCAGTTGGCATTTCTGTGTGGAGTTTGCATGTTCTCCCTGTGTTAGTGTAACAGGGTTATTTCAGACATATTGATTTCACTATATTTTCCTCCCGTTTACTTACTGTTCATTTAAAATTGTTTTGTGTTCACAATATAAATGTAAAAAGAGTCTGCAAAGCGACAGTGGTTTCACCTCTTCTCCCCCCTTTGGGTTAACGTCAAGGTGGTATAGTCCAAGCAGCCATACCTGTTGCACTATTGTTTGAGCGGTCTTTTCCACCTTTACCTTGAACTAAAGAAGTATGCTCTACCTGTTCCATATTGAACTCGGCACTGGTCATAATTAACACGCACACACAAATACATATTTAAGTTTAATTTTAATCATTTGTTGTATTTACTGATGTAAAAAACAATTTGTCATATTGTAGAATGTTATTTTAGTTGACAGTGTGTATTTAATACTATGAGCTGAAGCTGCCGATCTGTCATAACAACATTCTCTGTGCAGGTATGCCTATGATTTTTATTTTGACGATGCAATATGTGGATTGTCACAGTTCATATGCTGTTTTTTTTGTAATTGTGAGAGCTAGTTTTCTCTTTCCCTTTCCTGTCTTTGCATCCTATCGCGGCGCCTCTCGCTCGTTTCCTCCATCTTTCATACACCTGTTTCTTTTCCACCTTTACCTTGAACTAAGGAGTGTGTATTTAATGCCATGAGCTGAGCCTGCCGATTTGTCATAATAACATTCTCTGTGCAGACTCAAAATGGTGTCCTCTCGTCATTCACTACACAACGCAGAGCAAAAGAGAGTACGGTTGCATTGGCGTGGGTTTCCTCCGGGTGCTCCGGTTTACCCCACAAGTCCAAACACATGCCTATTTAACATGCCTAAATATACCCAGACTTTCTTCATAGGGCACCTTTAAAGATAGTAAATTATGACTTTACTTTGCATGTAAATACAGTTAAAGTGAGAATTATTAACCCCCATGAATATTTTTTTCCCCAGTTTCAGTTTAACGGAGAGATGATTTTCTAAACACATTTTTAAACATATTAGTTTTAATAACTCATATCTAACTGATTTCTTTTATCTTTGCCATGATGACAGCACATAATATTTTACTAGATATTTTTAAGATACAAGTATTCAGCTTAAAGTGATATTTTAAGGCTTAATTAGGTTAATTAGGCAAGTTAGGGTAATTAGGCAATTCATTGTGTTAACAGTTGTTTATTCTGTTGCCAATCAAAAAAAGTTTGCTTAAGAGGGCTTAATAACATTTATTATAATATTGCTTAATATAACCTTAAAATGTTGACCTTAACAGATTAAAAACTGCTTTTATTCTAGCCAAAAAAACCAAAACAAAACAAACAAAAAAACGTTTCTCCAGAAGAAAAAATATTATAGGAAATACTGTAAAAAATTCTTTGCTCTGTTAAACATAATTTGGAAAAAAAATAAAAATCAAAAAAGGCCAAATAATTTGGACTTTAACTGTACATAAATAAAAAGACAAACATTCCTAAAGACACTTTGGAGTAAGGTTAAAATCAGCAAAAAAAAAAAAAAAAAAAAATGACAGGAATAAAGCTATGTCAATAAAAACAATGTATTGCAGAAGTGAGTATTGCTCCAGTATGGGCCAAGTGGCTCCTTCGGTCCTCTGTTGCCTTCTGTAATTAGTATTCTGCTCTTGCTTGACTTCTGGAGGCTGACCAAAGAGACAAATAGTCAATCGATCTGATTCACCAAATGGCAAAATAAATGCGGCTCTGGCCCTGAACCTCCATGCCTCACAGCTGACAGTTTAGCTTGTAGGTTTATTCCAGAGACAAGCTGATAAAACCTTTTAAATCACACTTATCTGGGTCATTTCACAAACAACGAACAATCTGAAGGCCACTTTATAAAAGTGAGTTAATTTTACGCCTCACATAACTGCATAATGGGTTAACCAATACATGGGAATGTGGTAAAGATTACCTCCAGAAGAATGACTAGTAAAAAAAAAAAGGATATTCTGCACGATATTGGTACAATCTAACATTGCAATGTTTTTTATTCTGCAATATACACTGACTGGTCACTTTATTAGGTACACCTTACTAGTACCGAGTTGGACCCCATTTTGCCTTCAGAACCATCTTAAACCATCATGGCATAGATTCAACATTTTAATTCATTTATTTTCTAATCGGCTTAGTCCCTTTATTAATCTGGGGTTGCCACAGCTAAATGAACCGCCATCTTATCCAGCAAGTTTTACGCAGCGGATGCCCTTCCAACCGCAACCCATTTCTGGGAAACATCCACACATACATACACACTCATACACTACGAACAATTTAGCCTACCAAATTCACCTATACCGCATGTCTTTGGACTGTGGGGGAAACCGGAGCACCCGCAGGGAGAACACACTCCACTCCACACAGAAACGCCAACTGAGCCGAGGATCGAACCAGCGACCTTCTTGCTGTGAGGCGAACGTGCTACCCACTGCGCCATTGCGTCGCCCTTAGATTCAACATGGTATCACTTATTTAATTTACTTATAGCGCATGTCTAGGAATGTGGGGAAAACCGGAGCACCAGGAGAAAACCTATGCCAGCACAGGGAGAACATGCCAACATCCACACAGAACACCAACTGACCCAAACAGGACTTGAACCAGCGACCTTCTTGCTGTGAGGCAACAGTGCTAACCACCTAGCCACTATGACACCTGCATCATTTTTAACACATATTTTTGATATTTTAAAGCATAAAGTAGACATTTTATTAGCATTTTAGATGCTTTCAATGTTTATATATTGGCAGACACCTACACTGCAAAAAAAAAAAAAAAAAACTTTACTTACTTGGAGTTTTTGTCATGTCAAATATCACAACATTCTTAAACCAAGAAGCATTCTATAGACAGCAAATATTTTGTTTTTAGAAAAAGTAAATCAAAACTAAGTAAATTTTCCCATAAAATAAACAAAATCTACCAAATAATCCAATTTAATAAAAGCAAAAACAAGATTATTTTCAACATAGGCTCATTCTGCAAACGTAGCCCTGTTTACATTTCAGGAGATCGCGAATAATGTAGCCAGCGGAACAGACAGCTGCATTCCGTCTTTAAAACAAATGCTATGGGGCGGTATGATGACGTAGATGGCTTCGGTTTCTTTTCGTACTACCAGCTGTGAACTGGCTACCAACTGTTACCTCCATTTGGACGGCTTATCCACTGTTACCAGTTTGCCCAGTGGCTTGCCAAGTAGCTCGGCTGACTTGAGAAGCAGAGAGTAGTTAAAATTCCTGTTTCGCACTTACCAGCTGACCGCTTACCTCAATATGGACGGCTTTTTTGATGTTACCAGTTTGTCCCAGTGGCTCACAATGTATGTTGGCGGACTTGTGACATGGAGCGAAGTTGACCGCTGCGCCGAGGTTTGAGTTTGGCGAAGAATGTGGTAAAATAAGAAAACATTGTAAAAATCAGGCTGCCCTGAAGGCTTTTTTTTCTGGATTGCTTTAGAAAACTGGCGTTTAGGTTTAGGAACGTGAATGAGTGCTGGTCAATCAGTGTTTTTGGAAACACTATTGTTTGGGTTTAGGGAACGAGAAGGGTGGGTCAGTCGATCACTCAGTCAGTCAACAGCGGCCTCTGGTGGATTAATGTGCGAACAGCAGGTGCAAATGGCACGCGAGAGAAATTTGAAAGCTCAAAAAGTGAAAAAACAAATACTGCAAAAAAAAAAATAATAATAAAAATACCTCCTGGTGTCGCCGTACCTTGTGTTCTTGCTCTCTTCTCCTACTGTGTGCAACAGATTACCTCTTTTTTTACCTGCTTTTATTTGCAGTCACAGGAGCACCAGTCATTTCAGCTAATTCTTTCCACCTGCCTCTCATTCCCTTTTTTCCCTTTTAATAGCACGTCATTTCCCTTCATGTTTGTCAGTATGTTATCGCTTGTGTGTCCATGTGAAGCATTCTGTTACTCACCCTGTATTTGTGTCCAGGACCGCCAGTGAGCGAGTGTAACGGAGTTGAAAAGATAAGATGATATAATTCATCAGAGTGAATGACATGAAATTAGGCATTATACATAAGATGGTGTTTGAGTGCCCCCCTGTGGTAAATAAATTGCAGGAGAATATTGTCCCTTTGCGCTTACCGTAGATTCACAGAGATCGTGTGACTGTGAAAGGTAAGCACAGCTCGTCTCTCTCTCTCTCTCGCAAACTAATTAAAAAGGGATGATATAAACAATTTTATATAATTTCATCGAGCGAAACAGATGTGTATGTTGTTTAAATAATACACTAGTTCATGTTTTGATTTCCTAATGTTTATTTTTTTTACGATTTAAATGATTTGTGTGTTGCTAGCTGAAGCATTACATTGCTAATGCATTTTAAAGTTGTATACAAGATCACAACGAGAGAGTTTTTGTATTTTTCCCTTTTAGAGAGAGAGCTGAATGTTAATGCTGCACTTTCCTGCATTACATGTCTTTGTTTTATCTCAGGTATGTTGTTTATAAATTTTTATATGTTATGTTTTTGAGTTTAAGAAAATGTACATTCACAGAGATCGGTGTGACTGTGAAAGAGAGAGAGCTGAATGTTAATGCTGCACTTTCCTGCATTACATATCTTTGTTTTATCTCAGTTTTATCTCAGACGGAGAGAATAAATCTGATTGAGTGCAATGGTGGATGGCTTCCTTTATTGTGTCCAAGACCTGAGTTATTATGGACGGGTGTGTTGCTGATGGGACACCCGTTACATGAGCGTCCCGTTGTTTTGGAGTTTTTCTTAGATGTTTCCTCAGTGTTCACCCACCTGGGTTACCTTAGTTTTGTTGCTTTTCCTGAGACCCGCTCCTTAAATTAAGACTTTTTCTGCATTTGAGTTCACCTCATCTTTGCCTGTGACACCTGGGACATATTTGGTGCTCTCCAGAAATGAATATAGGGGTAAGTTTTTTAGAATGAGCACGACTTGATTATTTTGCCTAAATGTTCTTGTTTTAAGAAAAAAAAACTGGTTTATTTTAAGTTAATTTCGACACATTATTTCAGAAAACAAGGAATAAAATATGCTTCTTACTTAAAGATTTTTCAGTTATTTGGACTAGAAACTTGTCTTTTTTGCAGTGTACAGTAGTTTTTCCCATATACATTTATATTAAGGTTTAGTCTGGAAAAAACAACAATACTCTTGAACAAGTGCACTGAAATAATATTTGAATGCTCTTTCTTTTGTTACATATCCTTGATCCTTGAATAAAACACACAGTGATGCAATAGGTTTTAGAAAGAGCTCCGGTTGCTCGAATCAGTCTGTTTTGTCTGTGAAATCAGAGAACACCAGGGCTAAAGTTTTATTTCAAAACTGCATTAATAATGCATTCCACCAGAGCAATCCTTCCTTTGCATCTTTCTTTCCAAGGCATCAATTTGCAGAGCCGGAATTGGAAATCAGAGTGTGTTTGAAATACATGTTCTGTGAGTGTAATCTTTCAAATAAGCATTCGGCACAGGAATCTGTGTGTTTTACTAGCGGCTCCTGCTAAGGTAAGATATCTTGTGATCAGAAGAAGCTGACAGAAGAAGGAAAGGTAATAAGAAACAGAGCGAGACCGCTGGACTCCAGCTCCTCATGAGGAAAAGGATCTAAAGGATTGGCCTGAAAACATTGATTCTTAATCTCATAGCAGAGAAAGAGGGAACTGGTTTTTCAGCAACACATGGATGAATGAGAGAGTCAAAAACTTTGGTAAGGTGTGCGATAGCAGTGTAGAAATTTCTAAAATTATCTTTTTTTTTTTTGTGCACTGTAAAAAGCGATTACTTGATTTTATCTTATAAATATTAAATCTGTTGTATGTAAGTATTTGACTCTTCTAAAGCATAAAAATACCATAATATGTTTGCAGATATTATGGGAAACATGCTAAGTGAACATACTTGTTTATCTGAAAAACAGACAGAAGTTGTGTTGACAGAAACAGACAGAAAATGTGTTTTCCATGCCAAAATGTCTGTCTTTGTTTTGGTTCTTTTAACCCGCACAATGTCAGATTAGCCAATTATATTTCAGCATCCCGGGTGGCCTTGGTGTAAAACTGCATATTTCATTCATTCAATCAGAAAGGTTAGCAAAGCATTTGTCTGTGACCGAAATGCAACCTTTGGTGGACAGTAGCAGATTTTGAAATGAGACGCAGATTCAGAGTACCACAGAAGGTGGTTATTAATTAGCAATTAATATAAATATTATGAGTCTAAATATTAGGTGAGCAGGTTACATTGTAACACTATGTCCTAACAACATGCTACGTGAGAAGATTTGCAGTGATAAGCAATTTGGCTGTTTGCACAAGACAAAATACGAAAGAAATGTAACCCTCTACCGCACGCATTATGATAAATCTATAAAAACAAATATTTGCCCGTTTTTCCTTTTCCTAAAATGGTTTAACTTGCAGTGCTGTAATAAAATGTAGAAAAGAAAGAACAATGTCCAACAATGGTTCTAACTAAGAAATTTCAAATTAAAACATTCCCTAAAATGTATAATTTTGTTGTTGGAAATGATTTAATTGGTGTTGCAGTGTTATAAGCTTCAACACAGAACTTTTATAAATGACACCTTATACATACTTTCCAACAGCTTTCATTTATTCCATCCTTTTTTTGCTGAATGTTATTAAAAACAAACCTAATATTGTATTATCATGTATACAACATATATTAAATATAAACATTTTCTCCAATAAATATTATAACAAATAAATAAGTCAAATATATCCAGATGCATCAGAATAATGAAGCAACTATGTTTGTATACTATACTATACTACGCCTATCTTATCTGCCTCTGAGCTAACTTACCTGCACTGTCTCTATCAAATGTCCAGTCTGTATCATTCTCATGGTGACTTAAACCCATCTCATCCTCACTTTCATCTGCATGAAGAGGCAGTTCTGTCCTTTTCTTGTTTGACTTACCATTTAACATGGTGGTGCTTGCTAACACTGCTCTCTGTATTTATATCTAATCAAAACTAGTATTGACCTTAAAACTAGATTTTATCTATAATGCAGTTGACATTAACATACAAGTAATCAACATTATATCACTAGCACTCATGTTGTTATTGTTACAACTAAAAATTCAGTTAAAACTGAAAATTCACAGCTGACCTCGCTAGCTAGCTAACCCATTGCAATATTGCACATTTCAGTGTCATTTGGCAACACATGCATTCGGTCCATTTACAAAAAAATAATTGGTCCCACTTTATATTAAGTGTCCTTAACTACTATGTACTTACATCAAAAAATAAATACAATGTACTTCCTGTGTTTATAATGTATTTGAGAACACTTGTGGTGCTTTTGAGTTGGGACAGAGGTTGGGTTATGGACAGGTTTGGTGGCATGGGTAGGTTTAAGGGTGGGTTAAGGTATAAGGGATGGTCAACAGTGTATTTACTAATGTAATTACAAAAGTTAATTACAGATGTAATTACATACATGTATTTAATCAAGCATAAGTACACAGTAAATACATGTATTTACACAATAAGTACATTGTAACAAACTATTAGTTTCTATGTAAGTACACATTAGTTAAGGCCACTTAATATAAAGACCAAATAATTTGATTTTTTAAAAATTAAGCTGTGAATATTTTATCATAACTTACTAGAGGTGATGTTTCAGATTTTTTTGTGGATCTGACATGAGTTGATCCTTTGTTTTTATTGACGTTCACATTTGCATTTAGTAACTACTCACAATAAACGCCAATCTGTCAGAAAACACTGCATGTCATGTGACTTAACCAAAGCACGTCATTGGCTACACTAAGTCTTCTCTTTCCAACAAAAGAAATGTAATGTTGGTCTTAAAGAAACAGTGGCAGGGAAATGCGCCTTCATGGCCTTCAGCAGAGATGACTGGTTTTGTGGCTTAAGCTGTAAATCTGGTAGAAAACACAAAAGAGAATTTGTGAAATCTGTATGAAGATTTCACTGCAGTCGGCGATCAATAAAACAAAATCAGCTACTACAAAATGCTGTTTAGACCAAAGGTCGAATATGCAATGCAACTGATGCAGACAAAACTGAGTCTGCACTAAAAAAAATCTGTTGATTATCAGTTTCTGTATTTTGTGATTCACACGCATTTTCTGTTTATTTATGGTTGTGAATTGCATTATGGGATGTTTATCTCTGCTCTGTCAACTTTTGATGTTGAAAATTCAACTCCACAGTTAAACACAGTGACTTTTATTCACATTTCAGTAGTTCAAAATATATAATAAATAAGAAATAATATATAGAGAGGGAAATGAGTCTGTAAAATGTACTTGCAGTTTAATACATGGGTTTTGTACACAGTAATACACAACACCAACTCAGACAATATATCACTTCATACTATTAAAAATGTTTATAAAAGTCAGTTTTTTGAGGTAATTAAGATTAAAAATTGTTGACAGAAAAATGAAGGCCCCATAATGCAATGCAAATGTATAAATAAATAGAAAAAAATTAAATAAAAAACATAAAATGGAAAAGAAATACAGATCATTTACTGATGTTTTTACAGTGTGTGAGAGACAAAACATTTTAAGCATTCTGTCTAAATGAATAAATAATATTAAAAATGTAATTTCTATATGATATAATTAAATGTGTCATTTATATGTTGTAGAAAAATATAATTCATATTTTTTTATTTTAATAATTTATTTTGAGCACAAATCTGTGTACACGTACATATGTTTCTGTATACTCCATTACACATCGAAACAATCAATAAAGCAAATCAGTCAAATATACAGTAAAAATACATATTTCTCTGATATAATTAAAAAGGTCTGATTTACATGTTGATGAATGAATAATGAAATAATAAATGAATGTAAAAAAATTATATATATATATATTATATATATAACATTAAATATATATATATATATATATATATATATATATATATATATATATATATATATATACATATATAACATTTATTTATTATTTCATTAACTTATTTTGAGGGAAAATCTTTGTACATGAACCTGTACGACTCCAGAACACATTGGAAAATCAATGAAGCAAATCCATTACTGCAAAATGATGTTTTGCCCATTTGTAAAAAATACATAATTCAATAGAAACAAACAAAAACAAAGCTTTATATAGTAAGAGTTCAGCCAAAAAATTAAAATAAATAAATTTTATATATATATATATATATATATATATATATATATATATATATATATATATATATATATATGAATAAATACATTTTAATCAAATATCTCTATATTATTTAATTAAATATATGTGTTTTCATATGTGGCTGAAATTATTTATTTATCATTTTAAAAATTTATTATGAGTGAAAATCTGTGTACATGTATTTGTATACTCCAGTACACACTGAACCAATCAATAAAGCAAATCAGGTAGAACAAACAAAGCTGCTTTGGCCAAATGTGGAATATGTATTGAAATTGACGCAAGCAAAACTAAGGCTGTAAGGGACAGATTTCAGGATTTAGTTTCATCCATACCATTCTGTAGAAACAGCATATAAACTGCATTTTAGCTCATTTTGTCAAAAAATAAATCAAATAAAATCAATAGGAAACAAGTGGAATGTCATGGTGGAATAAACAAAAATTGCATTATTCTCAGCACAGGACACAAACAGCGGTTTTGGCAGGAGCACACAAGACTCGGAGCAGGTGATTTTCAGCATCTCCTCGCTGTGTGTTCAGTAAACAGCTTATCCAGGTGTAAATATTTCCACAGGCTTCCAGTATTTGTTTGGCGTGAGTTTCATATTCTCTTTGCCGTGAGACTCTCTGACGTTCATTCATCTGGTCAGACATACAGTTGAATTCGCAGAATTATTTTTCTTTTTTAAATATATCCCAAATGATGTTTAACAGAGTACGGAATTTTTCACAGCATTTACTATAATATTTTTTCTCCTGTAGAAAGTGTTATTTTCTTTTGTTTTTTAAAACCATTTTAAAGTCAATAATATTAGCCTCATTAAGCAATATTTATACTTCGATTGTCTACAGAACAAACCACTGTTATACAATGATTTGTCTGATTATCCTACGTAACGTAATTAATCTATTTAAGCTTTTAAATGTCACTATAAGCTGAATATTAGTGTCTTGAAAATTACATAGTCAAATGTTATGTACTGTCATCATGGCAAAGATAAAAAATCAGTTATTATAGAAATTAGCTATTAAAACTATTATATTAAGAAATGTGTTACTTTACGTTAAACAGAAGTTAGGGAAAAACATACAAGGGGCTAATAATTCTGACTTCAACTGTATAAAAACTAGAAAAAAAGAGGCTTTCTGTAAACCAGCGCAAACAGCGTCTGCCATCTGTGCTGGATTCCCCAACAAAAGAAGGGATTTGCTTCACAAACAAGCCTGCAAAATACCAGCAAATCAGAGTATTATGGGCAAAAAGAGCATTAACAGGTGGGAGGTAGGAAGTGTGGTTTTGGCAGATGCGTGAAGCTCGGAGGGGCTGCAGAAATCACACCTGCATGTGCGCCACACGTGTGTTGGTGGAGCTCAGAGGATCTGGACTCGTGCCGACGGCATCGGAGCCACCGAATTCCTCTTTTCTCCTGCCAAACGCTGGAGCATCTCGACAGCTACAGGCGTGCCAGAAGCCCAGCGCTGGAGAAATGTCAGGCTGTCTGAGGTCAGAGGAGCTGTAGAGAGAGCCAAGAAACCGCAGCTGCCCACAGACCTTCTCATGATCAAACAAAAGCTCTGTGTCTGCATTCAGAGCTATTCTGTCTTTTTCAGGGTTTAATTGTTATAAACTGTGGTGAAATATTGTTTTTTTTTGACCATTCATACCCTACACAAAATTAAAAAAAACTCTATCTCTCTCTTAATATATATATGTAAATACTGTTATGGATTTGTGATTGGTTCGTTCTGTTTCCTGGTTTTTGCTTTCTGTTTCTCATAGATATATACACTAGATATCGCATAGGGACCCTGAGCATGTGTCAATAGCGCCGCCACATTGGTACAGTGCTCCCAGGACAAATGTCATTCAACCGCACTAATCAAGACAGTGTTATTACGTGAAGATGCGGGACTTTAGCACTGTCTACGGGTGTAGTAACGAGCAAACAAAAAAAACAAAGCACAAAGGCAGAACATTTCATAGGTAATATTAAGTTTTTTTCTGTTTTTGTATGTTCTGAACTTTTATGCAAATCAGGTAACGTTATTGAGGATAACAGTCACTTACTGCATTCACCATACGGCAAAGCAGCTCCAACTCGCACTAAACACTCGGCTTATGCTAGTTTTGTTGAATAAAATCAGCAAACAATGCAAAAGATATATGACAACGAGATGCTGCACTGCCAAAAACTTGTATTATTGTCGGCTAACGTTAGTGAAAGAGTCGTTCGGGGGATTCATTCACAAACGAATCGCTCCCTCCGTCAGTATGAGAAGTGAAAGCAGGAGAGGAGCTGTGTTTCAGGACACGAATTAGATTAAATTTAACAGGGAGGGTGAATAGTACATTTCTGTACACACAAACACAAGCTTTTTGTCAGGAATGCCCGTGCGGTCACTGATCCATCAATGTAGAAAAGTGATGTAAAATTATAATTTTCGTAATTAGAAAAAAAAATTACATACTAACATCCAGGAAAACTCCCGATCATAGATATATGTGTATATGTGTATATCTCTGGCTTTGCATGGCCACAGTCCTCAACTGTATTTTGGTCCCGCATTCATTTCAAAGGAGCGCTACCCTGTAGCAAAATGGCGGCGCTATTGACGCATTCCGTCCAATAGACAACAATAGGCAAGGCGACATCTAGTGTATATATCTATGTCTGATTCTAAACAGGTGACTCGTTATGATGCAGCAGGTGCGGATAATCTTCAGGCTTTATAAAAGGAGCTTCCAAAATGTCTTGGACAGACTGCTTTGGAGGACCGTTTTTTCGTTTGACTTCCCTTGGCTTACCCACCGCTTAAAATAATTTTGTTTATTTAAACTTTGCTCCTATGTAATTTGTTGTATTGAATATTGTTACGTTAGACATTTAATTTGTTTACTTTGATACCCCTTTTGCACATTATTTTGTTTTATCATTTGTGTCTTTTTGTAACCTTTAAATAAATATCTTTTTGCATTATTACATTCAACTTGGTTTAGGTTCCCTTCATTTTGTTGCGTGCTTGAGCCGGCACGTAACAATACAAACTATAAAAACTGTTGTTTAAATGCAATATCACACTCGTAGCAGTGCGATATGGTTGTATGCACGCCTACCACCAGTGCTGATATACAGCCATATTGCACTGCTACGAGTGTGATATTGCTCATATATATATATATATATATATATATATATATATATATATATATATATATATATATATATGTGTGTGTGTGTGTGTATATATAAATCACAAAATTATATGCAAATTCATCAGTTATTTTTAAATCGCAAAAAAATATATAAATGATTAATTTATATACATTTATATAAGCGTAATATAGTAATAAATAATACATAAAATAGTGTAAACATAGTTTGAAAGTATTGAACGATTTAAAGGGTTTGTTTCAAAAATATTATATTTTATTTCCAAGTGATGTTCAATGCAGCTTTTCATGCCATTCACATGGGAAAAAAATTCTCATAAAAATATATTAAACTGAATTTGAAGGGCCTTCTCACAGTTAAGGGAAAAATGGATTTCATGCTTCAGTGGCTTACTGAATTACAAATTACAATTTACATGGCTGTTCTGTAACTCACGGTGCCCAGATTCAATTACTGTGGCAAATGTCATTAATGCAATGTATTGTCATTTTCTCATTTTCCCTCTTGAGCTTTATTTCTAAAGATTTCATACAATTTTGTAAAGATGAAAAGACTTCCCTGCTGAAAACCTACAAAATAACCTTCACCAAAGACATGTATTTATTGCTGAATCATTTCATGATGCTTAAGATTATACTTTATTCATGCAGTCTGGTTTTTCTTAGGTATGCTCAAACTCAAAAGCAATCAATGCACAGTACATTAATCCTTACTTGTTATATAAATATTATTATTACAAGAGCTTTGCCAATGTAACAAAGGACAGCAAGGCCTGTAGATGTATTTCAAATAGATTTTTTAAACATTAATTAATGCATCTATTGTAAACCCCGATTTAGATTACTCAAAAATGTTAGTAAACTACCTATTTTTTAAAAGGGCACCTGTGATAAACTTTTGTAAGCTGTTTGGACAGAACTGTGTGTAGGTATAGTCTGTCTACTGTCATATTGGAGTGATAGAATCCAAACAAGTCTCTTTTCAGAAATTTTCTGACGTTAAAATAGGAGCCAAATCCCAGTGATTTTGAGGCCCACCGCAACGTGACATAGGAGTGTGGTTTTCCCCATCCACCAGTTGATTGACAGGCGCCATGTTTCTATAAAAACATGTATAGACATGTCCTCAGGATTTTTTTTTTTTGCAGAGAGATTAAAATATCTGTTTAACTCTCTGTGATTTTTATAAGTTTTATAAATTTTAAGCGTGTTTAAAACAGAGCATGTTTGTAATAAAGACAGAATAGTGGCATTTGTGTGTGACTCCTAATTTCAGAAAGGCTTAAATAAAATCCACCACAAATACATGGAGTAAACTTACTTAGTATTTTTGACTAATGAGCTGTATTTCAGCTTAATCTGTGTCTGTCTCTATCACTGACTGCTGTTTATCTGCTGTAGCATTTAAAGCCACAGGCAACAAAAACCGCTAGACCGTACTCAAACAACAAAATGGGCAGATTCTGGAGCCTATAATAAATTATATGATAAGTATTTTGAGCTGAAACTTTACAAACACATTCTGGAGACACCAAAGGCTTATCTTACATCCTGTAAAAGGGGTCAAATAGGTGCCCTTTAAGTTAGTAGATCTAACTTATGAGAGCATTATTAGAACTGCACATCAACATTTGAGATGGCACACTGGTGTTTTTATGCACATGCTGAAATTATTTGATTAATGTGTTTATTTCATACAAGAGTTAATGCGCATGCTTTTCTTATTGAATAAAAGGTTTATGTTACCGAGATGTGTGCATAAAGTCTTACTGAGCATTTTAAACATGTATTCACATCTTGGAATTTCCACTAAATATTTTTTCTATATTCACAATTTTATAATATTCACAGTATGCACATACAATTGGGTGGATGAAAACAGCTACACTGTAAAATGTATCTATTAATTAACAGCTTCCATATTTTGGATTCACAAATGTTTTCCATTTATTTACAGTTGTGATTTGTCGACTTTTGATGTTAAAAATTTAACTAGATTGAATAGAAGAAATAGATTGATAGAAGAAACCTATAACAATTTTCTTGAACAATATTGCGATTTCAGTTTTAATCTTGATTTTGTCTGCATTGATTGCATGCACATATTGAGAGCAGAACGCGCGCGTATGCCAGAAACATTCAGCTAAAAAACATCTCTTTTTAGACAAACTTTAAATTGAACTTTTCAGAAACCCGCACAACAGGGCATTGCTTTAATTCAGGGGGCTCGTTTCAGAGTGGAAAATGAGTGCCAGCCGCATGTGTCTTCAACATTCATCATAAGCGGTAATTATTTGCTTGATTGGTAAACTGCAGGTCTAAACGCAAAATGCGTGTGATGTATGCGCCAATTTTATGTACTTAAATAACAAAATAAATGTTATACAACCTATTTTCATTTATGTGCGACATATTCTAAAAGATCAGGGGCTTTTGACAATACATCAGGGGCTTAAGCCCAGATAATATATGACTTTAAACCATTGAAAATGTTAATAAAAGTCCCCTTTTCAAGGTTAAAAGTTGTTGGAAGAAATATCAAGCTCCTATAATGCAATTCAAAAGCATACATAAACAATGAAAATTTAAAACATGAATCACAAAATAGGAAAAACTGCTAATTTACCAATTTTTTTAATTTTTTTTTACTGTATATTGAGGGTTGAAATTCATACACTCTGCGCAATGCTTTTTATGATGTAATCGACAGATAACATGTCTGGCTGCCACTGTCTTCATAGACTCTGATGCCCTTGAACTGATGCTGAACTTGTCTGTTTTTTTCTCTCTCCTCATGAGTATTTCTGTCATGCACACACATGCCCTGTTTCTAATCTGGAATCCTAATGTCACCCGGAGAGTGGCGATCCATCAGAGACGCATGCATCATCATCACGGAGCAAAGCACTGGACGTGATGGTTGGGGCTGGAATTAACCTCCTGACTAGTCTTGCCTCGCACTCTCTAATCTCTCCTCTGAAGTACAATTATTTTGCGCTTCATAGATGAGACAATGAATTATTGAGAGATCAAAGCACAACGGGGCATTGCTTTAATTCAGGGGGCTCGTTTCAGAGTGGAAATTGAGTGCCAGCCGCATGTGTCTTCAACATTCATCATAAGCGGTAATTATTTGCTTGATTGGTAAACTGCAGGTCTGCAGAAATATCAGACGCCTTGAAATGTCAAAGTGATTCATGGAAGATGGCAATGACAAAGTCAAGGCCTGGCATGGTTTGTTTAGAAAGCCTTTATAATTTAATTACATTTTTTTTGTAATATTCATATGTATTATAGTATTTATATTAAGGCTGCACAATATATTATTTCAGCATCGATATCAAAACGTGTGTCTGCAATAATCACATTGCAAGATATGCAATGTTGAGAAGAGCAATATCTATAGGATATGCGACATGCACACCTCCCACTAGTGACGATATACAGCCATATCACACTGATACGAGTATGATATTGCATTTATACAAAAGCTCATACAACAAATAAAATAAATAAGTCAAAATATTAAAAACTTATAAGGATTTAAGATGCTGATGACCGTTAAATGCATCATAACTGTCTTATGAAAAGGGTGTATATATAGTGAAGGGTGGCCAAACGTGTTCCTGAAGAGCCACCTTCCTGCAGATTTCAGTTGCAACCCATATCAGACACACCTGCCTGTAATTATCATGTGGTGTTCAGGTCCTAATTAGTTGGTTCAGGTGTGTTTGATATGGGTAGCAACTGAAATCTGCAGGAAGGTGGCTCTCCAGGAACAGGGTTGGCCACCCCTGATACAGTGTATCATTTTCATCCCATTATCCATCATTGGTATTAGCATTACTGCAATGTGATGTTGGTACATTTCTCCTAAAGTGACAAATATTTGGTGTTTTGACTGAAATAAATGGCACAAAACGTATCAAACTACAAACTATGCAGACTACAATCATGGTATAACCATGGTATGGTTTAGTTCTTTTACCCCCTTTTAAAGGGTCATGACACCCCCTCACTTCCGGTTCAGGTCTACCTCAGAATTTTTTTCAAAAGATGCATCATAATGGGCGTGGAGCTCTGCGGGAAAAGAGCAGGAGTGGATGTGGCCAGCAGGGGAGAAGGAGGGGAGCGAACAACTGTTGTCAGTTTGCTCACAAAATGAGACAAAAACCATGAGGAGACGCATGATTTTATAGTTTACAAAAGTTAAAATGCAAAGAAATAAACAGTAATTTAATGCCCTGCTACGTTTGTCATTCGTAATTTCATATTCGCATAACCACAATTTATATCCTTATAAGGATAAGCGTGTTCATTTAAACACTATAAATGAGGACTTCTCCCTCAATCCCTGGGTCTAAATCATAGGTTTGAATGCAAACTCAATGCAGTAGGTCTCTTGCCCTGTCTATTTTAACCATTAGCCCTGTTGGTAATCTAGAGGATTTAGGCAAACACAGCAGCACGGCGATGTTTTTAAATGTGAACAAACTCCTGATAAAAGACAACGCCTGCCATTCTCCAAGTCTCATACTGCTCTCCCGACAAAAAGGCTTGCTGCACTCAACAGCTTTGCTGAATCGGCCCTGACAGCATCACAAGAAAAAACATGAAACAAACCCCGTAAATCATGGAAACAAGCACATACGAGCCTTCATCAACAGCTAAATACTGTGTGCCGTGGGTCTATGTCTTAAAGCTTGGCACTGGCAGGTCTGCCTTGCCTTTGGAAAGCACGCGCAGTCATGAATAATTAAGAAGCCGGCTCTTCTCATAGGATAAGAAAACTCAGCTCTGAATAATAATGAGAAACTGATGTGTCACCTTTGCACTTGCTGTTTTGCACTACGTCGCCGATTTTGATCCCGCCCCCAAATTTATTTTAAACCTGGAAGATGAAATTAGCTGACAAAAACTTAAAATTATCCAGTTTTCCCACAATTAAAGCGAACAGGTGCTATCATTGTCCTAACTGATGCTCAAAGCACACAAATGTTAAAATCTCAAAAAAAAAGTACTTGAGGGTTTCGTGAACCTTTTACTTCGTTTGCACACTTTTAATGTTGCTGAATATGTTCCCCACAGTATCAAAAATGCTATGTAATATCGATGTATTTCAAAGTATCGTATAGAAGTTGGAGATACCAGTATTGTGGCAACACTAATTTACACACTAAACACTATCATGGTAAAGCACATGAAATTAAAGTAATGCGATAAACATTACTTATCAAAATTAGAGGTAACTCTGATGTACATGGCTGATTTGAAAAAAATAAATAAAAAATTAAATAAATACGTCAAAATATAAAAATTTTTAAAGGATTTAAGATGCTGATGACCGCTAAATGCATCATAACAGTTTTGTGAAAAGGGTCCATATATAATGTTTACCATGGTACTTTGAATAATCGGTCTGAAATCAAATGTAAATATGACTGCAAAACAACATTAGCACTATTTAATTGACTGTGAACAATGGTGTACGTTGATTGTCATTAGCTGCTAATATTATTTCACTATTCAGAATTTGCAAATAATAATTTTCTAAAATTATGTTATTAAAGAGAAATTCTGGATGTGTGAATACAAAACCAACTTTACCTCAGTGTTGGAGATACCAGTATTGTAGCAACACTTAATTAACACAACTAAACACCATCATTGTAAAGCACATGAAATTAAAGTAATGCAATAAACATTATTTATCAAAATTAGGGGCAACTCTGATGTACACGGCTGATTTGGGGGAAAAAAAGTCAAAATAAATACGTCAAAATATTAAAAACTTTAAAGGATTTAAGATGCTGATGAACGTTACATGCATCATAACAGTCTTGTCAAAAGGGTCCATATATAATGTTTACCATGGTACTTTGAATAATCGTTCTGAAATCACATGTAAATATGACTTCAAAACAACATTAGCACTATTTAATTGACTGTGAACAATGCTGTACGTTGATTGTCATTAGCTGCTAATATTATTTCACTATTCAGAATTTGCAAATAATACTTTTCTAAAATTATGTTATTAAAGAGAAAGTCTGAATGTGTGAATATAAAACCAACTTTACCTCAGTGTTGGAGATACCAGTATTGTGGCAACACTTAATTAACACAACTAAACCCCATCATGGTAAAGCACATGAAATTAAAGTAATGCAATAAACATTATTCATCAAAATTAGAGGTAACTCTGATGTACACGACTGATTTGAAAAAAAAAAATAATAATAATAAAATAAACCTAGCCTAATGTCAGAAAAACGTAGACTAAAAACAATGCAGACTATATATTAAGTACTGATTACTGATAACCAGGTTACAGATTTTTAATGTAGCATTTTTATAACATTTGCAGAAACATTAGCACGCTCATTCACATACAGCTTTAAAATAACGTTTTAAGACGATAAACAAAAGAGCTTACCTGTCTGCACGTGGGAACCGGAAGGTCTCCGCGGTGGTGGAGTGAGGGGCGGAGCTTAGAGGAGCAATGAGCAGAATTCACCTCTGATAATTTTCACCAACACAAGGGGGTGTCTTACACCGTTTCTTGTTTAATTGGCTTACTCTAATGTAGACTAAGTTCAAGATCGAGTTGCTTGCTTTATTGGCATTACATTTAATACAGTATTGCCAAAGCATTTTAAATAGGTAATAACATCATCAGAGAAAATAATAATAATACAGTAAATACATTTAATAAAATATACTACTACTACTACTACTAATAATAATAATAATAATAATAGTAATAATAAAAAGTCTAGATCATTTAAATAAGAATTTACATTAACATTTCTTATGGTGTTTAGGGTGTATACATATTTTGCAGCTAGTCTAGATGTCAAGTCATCCACTCCGAGTTCATGGCAAAGTTTCTCTGAGTCATTTAAATCAAGAAATTAATTAATCAATGTTTCAAATTGGGGAAAAATTATTTCTCTTGTTGTAATGTTTTTGGGGCAGAGCAGAAGGAAGTGTGTCTTATCTTCTATTTGGTTTGTGTCACCGTTTACATATTCTCTGTTTTTAGGAGTCCAGGATTTTTATAAATCTGCCCTTTTCTATTTTCAGGTCATGAGCACAGAGGCGATATTTAGAAAGAATGTGTTTTTCTTTTAATTGTTTTAATGATAGAGAATTTGCCAACTGTGTGGTTCTGTTTACGGCCGAATAACATTGAAGTTTAATTTGGTGGTTGAATTGGGTTTTTAGTTTTTCATCATAATTATATTGTAATGTTTTGTCAATGTGTTTGTAAAGGTTTTGTTTGGGGATGGGTTCGGTTTGAGTTTTCTTTAGTAGTTCAGATACAAGTGTGTTTGTTAGAAGATTAGACACTGTCTCTCTCTTTCAATTCAATTCAATATTTGCTTTATTGGCATGACAAATGTTACAAATGTATTGCCAAAGCAGTTGTAAAGTTTACATAAAATTAAAAGAACATACACATTTAATAAAAACACAGTAAACGATAGTAGTAGTTGTAGTACAAAAAATGATATATACATATAATAATTCAATAAAAATAGAAATAATGTATCATATTATTCAATATATTACATTATTATTCAATATATAATATCATTCATATTATTAATTTAGGACAATACAATTATTAATAGATTATATGAATAAATTATACACTGAATAAATTATACATTTACAAACAACATTTTAGGATAAAACAGTAATAACAGCAATGACAATCAGTCTATTAACATTGATTCATTTATAATATTCTCTCTCTCTCTCTCTCTCTCTCTCTCTCTCTGTGTGTATGTATGTATGTATGCATTTATGTATGTATAGAAATAAGTTTTAGGTCATTTAAATAATTTGGTAGATCTGGGGTGCCCAAACTTTTTTTTATGCCGGGCTAAATCCAAACTTGAATGAGTACTGTAGGCTAAAGGGCATTATACCTAACTGTTTTACATAAAAAATTGCCATAGATAATCTCCAAATGTATTTTCCTAATATTTAAAAATAAATAGAAAACATTAATATAAATAGTATCGACTGATGCAGAATAATTTGATTTTATAGATAAATTACAATGTTTGTAAATATGCAGTAAAAAAACCAGGAGCGCTAGCATTTACAGTGGGGGAATGACATCCGATGCGGTAAAGAGTTTGTGGTGTCTTAGAAGTTATATTGGTTACATAATGTATATAATATTTACATAATACTTTCAGCGTATTATAACAGCTTGTCAGCCAGTGATAAGCACAGTGATTTGGCAAAGTAAACGTTAATGTCAGTGGGTTTGTCTGACACGTCCATTTGCGATAGATAGCACCCTCCCTCCCAATGGATATTGGATAAGATGAAATGACCAAGCATCCACCCTGAATATTCAAACTCTCATGAAACTCCAAATGATTTTACAAGAGAGAAGTTAAAGACCTACAAGTCTTTGGATGCCAGCAAGTTTGTTCTGTGCGGTCATGAGCAAGAAATAATGTTCCATGATTACCAGATTCAAAACTATGTCATGCTAAAAACCAGGGTTCTGCTAGCCAAAGACAAGGAAAGAAGACAGAGCTATACAAGGCTTGTTGTAATCATCAACAAGCAATACAACTGCATTCTGACAGCGAACTACACCTGTACGAAAGGATATGTGAACTTACACTTTCATGTTTCATTCTAAGCATTCAGTGTCCGCAGTTTAATTCACCATATTTAACTGCTTTTGCTGAAATCATTGCTGCAATCAAAAATTAGTTATGTGTATGATTCAGCATAGCGTGAACTTACCTGATATAAAAGAAGAACTGCAGAGTTGAGCATTTTTAATTAGGTCCTCACTCCATTCAGCTCCCTATAGCCAAAGATGTCTGCGGTTGGCATTAAAAGCAGTGTGGTGTAAGGTAAAATTTAAGTTTTCTATTTTTGGGCTTTGGCATCCTACAGCACAACACGACACGTTTGCTATTGCAACCGGTCTTTTTTTGCAACCGGGAACCTGTGTGACGTGTGATGTAGATTGGTAATAATGAATTTACCGTAAAAACATAAACATATCACAAGGGTTCAAAGTTCAATGTTGATTACATTAGTCAAGATGGACCTGCCCTAATTTGCTTGAGTGTCAGTGTTTTAAATCTGATTAATTAACAACATTCGAGTGAAACATTTAATTTCTTTTAGCTTTTTTGGTGGCTCAGCAATAAAGCAAACAAAAAAATGGTCAGGTTACAACTGAAATGCTGAGGTCTGTCAAAGGCTTTGCCCCAACAGACCTCCCCATCATTCCCCTTTTCTTCTCAGGTGGGATGGTGGGCCAAATCAAAGGTTACTATGGGCCAACTTTGACCCGCAGAACCTAGCTTGGGCATCGCTGTGGTAGATTGATGTTGCAGTAACATTATATGATTTTAGTCCTGATTTTCAGTCATCTCCAAATTATGTGGCAAATCAGTGTTCATTCATGTGAGCAACAGCCACAGAGTGTGAATTATCAAAGATGTGATTCATGAAATATTTGGCATGCAAAATATCTGGACCTATTGGTAATTCAAAATCATGCAGTGTGAAATAAGTTCTGACTGAAAAACACATTGGCGGTGAGAGAGCCAATAAGAGAGCAAGATAGAGGATAGCGGGGTGTTCGGGGAGGAGTTATAGGCCACAATTTCAGAATAAAAAAGCATTACATAACATTTGCTGCATATTTGATTAGCAGATAGCAAAATTATTCACTGACCTCCACTTTTAACTGTGTGATCTTGAGTTATTTCCTTATCACATCTTAACTGTTTGCTATCCAGACAGAATTGTCAGCTGTTATTTTTCATGTCATGTAGTGTGTATCTTTCTGAACACAGCAGCAACTGAATACAACCCCATAGAGTCATGTAGAGTGAATCATGCAGTGTTAACTTGCCATTAGGGATATTACCTAGTTTTTAATATGAAACAAGAAAAAAATTGTGCTACCCATGTCTTTTTGGGGCAGCACGGTTCTATGTAGTTAGTTTTGTTTCTTTATTATTCAATCAAAAATATTTAGTTTTAGGGAAAAAAATAAGTACTAATAAATAAAAAAAAAAACAAAAAAAAGAGTGCAAAAATTTTTTTTAATTTAAAAAAAGATAATAATAAAATATTTTGGATAGCAAAAAATAAAACCATTGTCCTATTACGCAGTTACTACAATTTTCGTTACACATTCATTTTGCTCTCTGTTCTGCTGTCATTTATTGCACATCTAGAATCTTTGCTTGCGAGTTAAAATGTTTTGTTTGCGGGTTGAAAAGTTCTGAACTTTTGTGTGCCGGGGTTAATTTTGTGTCTTTATTATTCAAACAAACATTTGACGTTTTTGACCAAAATTAGGTACATTGTAATGGAAAAAAAAAAATATATATATTTTTATTATTAATAGTAATAATAATAATAATAATAATAATAATTTAATAAAAATAATTATAAATTATAAAAATAAATTTCGCACTGCATAAAGTAACTATTGCCATTTTATGCAGTTACCACCAGATTTTTCATTGTGCGCTCACTGATTTTGCTTTCTGTTTGATCATTCTTTTGCACTTCTAAAATCTTTGTGGGGGTGGTATCTTTTCTCCGAGATTCTTTTGGTCAATCTTGATTGAGGTCACAGGTTAGCCACACCCATTACTATTTCGTGCGTCAGTTTCAATCTTTTCTGTGCACGTCCTTTTGAACACATGCATTCTTTAAAAAAAACAACATAAAAAAAAATATTCAAATATTCAAAAAAATATATATTAGTGGTAAGCCGTTATTGGTTTAAACTCTGCGTTATAAAAAAAAATATCGCCGTTAATCTATTCTCAGAGTTGGGTTGTGAGCTGGGTCTATTCTTCCAAGCTATGGTGACTTTCACCTTGATATTTTAGCGCAAATGTAAACCTGATCGGAGAGCCATCAAAAAAGTGCCTTTCTGAATCAAATCAGCAGGATGCCTGACTTTAACTGCAGTTCGGCTGTTTCACTTTAACTCATGAACATTTCATTTATGCCTTCATGACAAACTGGGGTATTGGACGCAAATAAGGAGTAAGGACTGGTGAGAGTGTTATGGAATTTAATAACGCACACCAAATGGAAAGAAAAAAACTTACGCATTTCGTGATGTGTGTGCTTGTGTGTGCGGTCCTTTACTGACAGCCGCGTGGATGTGTGTGGATCTTGTCAGAAAATATGGTGAAAAGTCCTACATGATGGTAATAGTTTGATCACGATGTGTACTTGTCTTAATTCCAATTCTGTTTAGTTCACAGTTATGACTTTAGTCACATTAAGGTGATCAAAAATCTCTGTTTGGAGCTTATGTAGGCCTACAATTCAAAATTCATGTTTAACTGAATAAACAGTTAGTAAACACAAGGAAACAGGAGATGAGCCCCTGGTCTAATGCGCCACCTGGCTTGAGAAACCCGTATTCAAAGACTTACTTTTAGTCATTATATGAGTAGCCTTCGACGGAATTCAAATGAGCCATTTTAATATAAATTACTTTAGAATCATTCCAAGATTGCAGTGAGATTAATCTAGATTAAAAAATAAATAAATCTATGCCCACCTATAATATATACATACATATAATTTTTTTATTACAATTTACTTAATTTTAGTCAAAAATGTAATATGTTTGTTTGAATAATAAAGACACAAAATTAACCCCGCCATACATGGGTTCAAAACATTTCAACTCCCAAGCAAAGATTCTAGATGTGCAATAAATCACAGCAGAACAGAGGGCAAAATAAATTAATATTTTTTTATCATCGACATAAGTATTTTAATTTAATGTTTTTTTTTCTTTTATCTTTTAATCTTTTATTTTTTTAATTACCATGTACTTAATTTTTCACTAAAACAAATTCTTTTTGATTGAATAATAAAGAAACAAATCTAACTCCATGGGTTTCCCCCACAGTCTAAACACATGCACTATAGGTGAATTGAATAAACTAAAATGGTCGTAGTGTATGAGTGTGTGTGAACTCAAGAACGAATGGGTGTTTCCCAGCACTGGGTTGAAGCTGGAAAGGCATCCGCTGCGGCAAATATATGCTGGATAAGTTGGCGGTTCATTCTGCTGTGGCAACTCCTGATAAATAAAGGAAGTAAGCTGTAGGAAAATGAATGAGTGTCTTTTAGCAGGATTTACAGTTGTAGTTCAAGTTGAAATGATTCTCTTTATATTGCTTGTAAGAAAGATAAGAGAGAGAGAGAGAGAGAGAGAGAGAGAGAGACTTTCCTTTGAAATCACATCATCACGTTGTAGTGACTATCATCAGTAGGGTTACTGCACCACTGCCCCGAGACATGACTGAACAGACACTGGTAACACACACACACACACACACACACACACACACACACACACACACACACACACACACACACACACACACACACACACACACACACACAGGTTTTGTTTACCAGACTACAAATCCTCAGAGCTCAAGACGGCATATTTCAGTCTGTCAAAGCTCTGTTGTCTCGTCTGGAACAATGTAAATGTTTCAGTGTTCTCGAGTTATACCTGAACACCTGAGCTTTAAAAATACTTGTTCATTTTTAGTTCAACCTCTCCAATCTTAAAAAAACTGCTTTAGTACTAAAACAGGGAGTATTACAAGTAAAATAACATCTGAATATGGGATTCAATCCAAACGAGGCCACTGTTGCAGCAGTAGGCGGAAGCGCGCTAATGTATTAGCATCAATGTCACGTCAATGTCACAGTCGTTAGCCTAGCGTACCTGTCTGAGCTCGGGCAATAAAACACCTGCCAGAAGTGATACTGAAGGCAAATAATCACTTTCCATAATGGCTTTGCTCATTTGCTCTGCAGAGGAGTCTTAATTAGACTTTTGTGAAGTTGAAAGGACTCATTCACAAAGGACCTTGCTGAAGGGCGTGCTAACACGCTGCTAACCGACGCCGCGCAACGTCTCTGCTATATATCCGCTACCCCTCCATTTTATTTCAGGAGGTTTCTCATAATTACAAATCACATGTTCCACCCATTTTTCATACGCTGTTGACAAGGGGGTGTGAACGCACAGAGATTGCGGCAGCTAGCATGTTAGCGCCATCATTCATCTCTGAACATGGCTGCGAACAGAAGCAAGCTAATTGAGTCACAAATCAAAAGGACCAGGAGTGTACGGGCTCAGAAAGCATGAGAGAGTGAGTGAGAGAGTGAGGCCACTTCATCCATATGAGTCCGGGATCTTTGCCAAAGTGCCATCATTAGAGAAATGTTCCTCATCCTGTCACTTATGAGACTGAACTCACTGCCAGATGAACGCACAACTGCTTTCCCTCACATATAGATGGGCTATGTTTAGCATGAGCGAATGGATATATGTAAAGAAGAGCTAATGTTATAGGAACTGGCATGTGGGATGAATATTTCAGGAAATATTATTAATTTGAGGGTGGCATGGTTGTTAGCACTGTCGCCTCACAGCAAGAAGGTCTCTGGTTCGAGTCCCGGCCATACCAGTTGACATTTTTGTGTGGAGTTTGTATGTTCTCCCCGTGTTGACGTGGATTTCCTCTGCATGCTCCAGTTTCCCCCAAAGTCTAAAGACATGCACTATAAGTAAATTGGGTAAACAAAATTGGCCGTAGTGTATGAGTGTATGAGTGCTTACCAGTACTGGGTTGCCGCTGGAAGGGCATCCGCTGCATAAAACATATGCTGGAATAGTTGGCAGTTCATTCCACTGTGGTGACCCCTGATAAATAAGGGACTAAGCTGAAGGAAAATAAATGAATAAATTAATGAATACCTAATATGTACTGTTTATATACAATTCAAAGCAAATATATGAGCCCTCCTGTAAACTTTTAGTGCTGTATAATGGATAGAATAAATTTTAAACACAATTTTTTAATGCCATTCAAATTTTACTCGAATTGTCTGGTATGGCAAGCAAAATCTAACGACTGATAGATGTCATAGTGGTAACGTCCACACAACGTTAAGCTGTAACATCATTAGACATGGATATTTGGTTAATTTTAGGTTGGACATTGACGTTGGCCTGACATTGAGTTCTGACGTCAAATCAATTTTCATTTCCGAACAAAATGCGGCACTCCCATGACATTGATGTACAACATCAATCTGACGTCATGTTGACGTCTTGTGCCTGCTGGGTGTTTAAGGCCATTTCGGTCATCATACAGTAAACATCCATCATCTTCTCATCAGTGACATGTATCTAAACAGTCTCTGGGTCAATGCGAGTAAAATTTTTGGACATCTTCTTGGACACTTTTAATGCTTCCAAACAGTTTGCTGCATTAATAATTCGTCCCCGTATTGCAACATTCCCATATTGCAGAGAGCAAGCCGGCAGCTAGCTCTCTGAAACTCTTACATGGTCGCCCACTGAAGCTAAGCAGGGCTGCGCCCGGTCAGTACCTGGATGGGAGACCACATGGGAAAGCTAGGTTGCTGCCGGAAGTGGTGTTAGTGAGGCCAGCAGGAGGCTCTCAACCTGCGAACTGTGTGGGTCCTAATGTCCCAGTATAGTGATGGGGACTCTATACTGCTCAGTGAGCGCCGTCTTTCAGATGAGACGTTAAACCGAGGTCCTGACTCTCTGTCAGGCATCCTGGCCAAATCTGCCTCCTGACCTCTGTCCATCATGCCCTCCTAACCATCCCCATATCATGATTGGCATATCATCACTCTGTCTCCTCTCCACCAATCAACTGGTGTGTGGTGTGCGGTCTGGTGCAAAATGGCTGCCGTCGTGTCATCCAGGTGGATACTGCACACTGGTGGTGGATGAGGAGATTCCCTCCACCCCCCCCACCCCCATTGTGTAAAGCGCTTTGAGTGCCCAAAAAAGCACTATATAAATGTAACGATGTGTCCATGACTTGAGGTAGTTCATTATGATGCAATTTAACTTGTATGTGCAATTTGACTGGACAGGAATCACAGGATTTAATCAGGTGGAAGACAGTGTGTTTACGCGTTTATCACACATGCGTTGTCACATGTGTAAGACATCATCAATGCACAAACACACAGGCATACATGATGCAATGCGTTTGTGTAAACTGAAAGTGTGAAGGAATACATTCCCATATTAGTCTCTCGGTGATTACAGTAATTGAGTTGTTTTTCTCAGGAACTGTAATTTATTAGGTAGTTTTAAAAATGTGTACTTTTACTTTCTCTTGAGTACATTTTTAGTGCAGTATCTGTACTTTAACTCCACTACTTTATTCCTTTTTTAAATGTTTTATTTTTTTATTGCCTATGGTGATTTGCTAAAGTGCAAATCCCTGCAATTCCTGTCCAATCAAATCGCCCACAGAAAGTAAATTGCGTCATACTGATCTATCTCAAGACATGGGTGCTTTATAAATGCAACAAACCTCTTGGAAGCATTAAAAATGTCCAAGAAGATGTTTGAAATCGTTGAACGCAATGATCCAGAGACTTTTCAAATTCAAATATCAAATAGAAACAAGCAGTGATCAAAAAATCTAGAAAATTGTAGGTTATATTTTGAATATAAATACGTTAAAGACAAAATATAACAGGAGACTGTAGCTGCGTCCCAAATGGCACACTATACACTATGCACTCATGCACTATGTACTTATGCACTTACACACTCAACAGGATAGTACATGTATGTAGTGTCGTCCCAAATGGCACACTAATGGTTTTTTACTAAGCGGAAATTCAAACCCTTTCCCTAATGACGTTTGACGGTTGCCAAATAAGTGAAATAAATGACCAAATTATCAAATATTACCTGCCGTGAGTATAACCGCATTCACCATCGAGAGGCGCTATAATTACTCTCGTAGGAGAATTTTGCTTTCACCATCCAAAATAAATAAAGGCTGCGTCCGAAACCGTATGTACTGCATTTGAATTTAAACGTACCACTCGGCCGTTAGAAAAGTACGCTCTGTACAGTATGAATGTGAAAAGTATGAATGGAATTCGGACGTACTACATCCGCAATTTTGCCATGGACACGTGACCTACCTGCGTCAGTTGCGTCGCCTCACTTCCATTCATGATTTCTCTCAAGGGGCATTATGGGATAGCGCAGCGTGCATGTAATGCGCACTTCAGAATCTCGCCGGAAGTAGTAAGTCATCCGGGTACTTCTCGCCTACTGATTTTCGAATTCTATGAATTCGGACATATTACTCGGCTCGCATACTGATTTTAGCGTACTATATAGTATGGAAGTATGCGGTTTCGGACGCAGCCAAAGTTATCCAACATGTGCGTCCGATAGCTCCGTCCCTTCCGCTACTTAAGCAAACCTGCGGTCGTTGAGTGCGTGAAGTGTCCATCATTACACATTTCATTTTAGCGGCTGAATGAGTGCATCATCTGGGTAATTAAAGTACACATTATTTTTAGAGTTTTCAGTGTGAACGCACTACTTACACTATTTATACTACAAAATGGCGTAGAATAGTGCATGAGAATGCAATTTGGGACGCAGCTTGTGTAATGTCCATGAAAATATAAAGCTGTATTAATACTTACATGGGCGAAGCAGTGGCGCAGTAGGTAGTGCTGTCGCCTCACAGCAAGAAGGTTGCTGGGTCGCTGGTTCGCAGTTGATGTTTCTGTGTGGAGTTTGCATGTTCTCCCTGCGTTCGCGTGGGTTTCCTACGGGTGCTCCGGTTTCCCCCACAGTCCAAAGACATGCAGTACAGGTGAATTGGGTAAGCTAAATTGTCCGTAGTGTATGAGTGTGTGTGTGAATGTGTGTGTGGATGTTTCCCAGAGATGGGCTGCGGCTGAAAGGGCATCCGCTGCGTAAAAACTTGCTGGATAAGTTGGTGGTTCATTCTGCTGTGGCGACCCCGGATTAATAAAGGGACTAAGCCAACAAGAAAATAAATGAATGAATACTTACCTAAAAATGACAAAATAGAAGCAGTTTTAAAAGCAATCTCAGACATTTGGTCTCATTGTATATATGCAAATTCGGTTTGTTTCCAGGCTTAGAACCCAGCGTGGCAGAAGTTCATTTATTACCCAGTAAAACAGCATACTGAAAATCATCTCAAACAAAAACAGCAAATACAAGCCACAAAAGAGTTTATTCGGGCCCCGGATACTAAAGGGAGAAATGCAATCTAGCTGAGTGCAGCCCTGAAATAAACAGGTTTTTACAGTTCAGACGGCTGCGCAGATACACAGGTGACCCAGGAAAGCAATTCCAATGCACTGGAGCGAGCGGGTCCGGAAAACACTGATACGCTGAGTGGCTCCTACACTCCCACGCCGCACACAATGACAATGGAAAATGCTGTAATCAGACACATTGCAGGAATGATTCAGCATTATATCACTTAGCTGGCAAACTGAAGGTCATCAAAAGTTTCAATAAGGTGTAAAGTTCCAAATGTCAAAATATACAGGCCCATACAGTCGCTATTCATAGAGCGATTAAGTATGTTGCCAATTTTTATTGCGTTTGCTTGAGGCAATATGAGATTGTTTTCTTAAAAATATATATAAGTAAGGAACTGAACAGAAGGAGAGCTGCAGGAAGCTTTAAAATCCGCAGTGCGATTTGACTTTCAAATCAGATCCCACTGTTAGTTACTGACACCTGGGAGAGCTTCATCTTAAAACTCAAAACCAATGTGTTAAGTTGGATATTAATTGTTGATTAAATACTATAACAAGCTCATTAGTGGCAAATATTACATTTGTGTTCCTCCTATTGTATCAGAAACTCACTAATTGGTGCACTTCATTACAAACCAGTGTGCCAGTCTGCTGGGAGCGTGTTGTGAATGTAATATGTATCTGTATCGTTTCATTTCATATCAGCACTTTTTTCAATAATGAAGGAAAATAATAGTGAACAGTGTCTTGAATTAAAAGTGGTTAGTGGTTAGCACTGTCGCCTCTGGGTGACATGTCCCGGATGGGTCAGTTGGCGTTTTGTGTGGAGTTTGTATGTTTATCCTGTGTTCGCATGGGTTTCCTCCAGGTGCTCCGGTTTCCCCCACAGTCAAAAGACATGCGCTGTAGGTGAATTGGATTAGCTAAATTAGCTAAAAGACTCCTTTTAGCTTGGAGGACTGCACCCATACATCTCTGCAATGACTCAAATCACTTATTAATAAAGCTATCTGGAATGGCAAAGAAAGCATTCTTGCAGGACTCCCAGCATCCATCAAGATTCTTTGGATTCATCTTCAATGCCTCATCCTCCGTCCTACCCCAGACATGCTCAATAATGTTCATGTCTGGTGATTGGGCTGGCCAATTCTGGAGCACCTTGACCTTCTTTGCTTTCAGGAACCTTAATTTGGAGGCTGAAGTATGAGAAGGAGCGCTATCCTGCTGGAGAATTTGCCCTCTCCTGTGGTTTGTAATGTAATGGGCAGCATTAATGTCTTGATACCTCAGGCTATTTATGTTGCCATCTACTCTGCAGATCTCTCGCATGCCCTATATTGAATGTAACCCCAAGTCATAATTTTTCCTCCACCAAACTTGACTGATTTCTGTGAGAATCTTGGGTCCATGCCCAATCCAGTAGGTCTTCAGCAGTATTTGTGATGATTGGGATGCAGTTCAACAGATGATTCATCTGAAAAATCGACCTTCTGCCACTTTTCCAAATCACCAACTAGAAGTCCAGTTATTATTTGTTGCTCTTACTACTGGGATTAACGACAAGACTTTTGTCAGGTAGTGTCTTGGGCTTCTGCAGAAAGAAACCAAGGTGATGCAAAATTACAATTAGGCCTATGCAATCACAGCAAAACTCCATTTAAAGTATCAAACTTCATACAATAACTGCAGCGTGAGCTTAAAATAAATATCAGACTCTGATGTGCTTAAGACTCTTGGTATGAATGGGCCTTAATGGAGCTCACCATCTTTGATATTTGCCTTTATCGCTGTCACCATGGTTATAGACGGTATTCACAGAAATTCTAAGAACAGAAAAGGTGCTTGACTTAATTCATTCATTCAGAGAGTATTTAAGTTGCCTTAGTGAGTTCTGTTGAACCAGTTCACAGCTGTGAGTCAAACACTGACTGTACTGAATGTGGCAGAAAGCTTAATACAAACACTACACAACCTTTTCATCAGTAAATCTCTGAACAGAACATCTGAGCAGGGATCAAGAAGGGTTTATGACAACAGGGTTAAAGTTATGCCACCTCAAAAAGCCAAACAAATAATATAGGCTGCATGCAATAGTGCTTTAATACATAGCGTTAAGCATAAATATCACAATTATGTAACATATTGAAAATTAAAATGCTGTTTGGTATATCTCTGAAGCTTCAAATCCCGGTTGAGCACGTTTTGCAACTTTAATTATCCAAGTAGCGTGGGCGCAATTAGCTGCATTTCTTTTCTTCTGTCAACCAAATGTCATTGCTTTGGCTGGTGAAGAGCAGCAGAAGTGGGATGGGTCAGTTGCCACGGTTAGTGAACCGACCTGCACAATTCACTTTCATTTAGAGGGGCAGGAGGAACAATCCCATAAAACCAGCATAAAGAAGAAGTGGAGTGTGCGTGTGTGTATAAAATCGTTTACATTAGTTTGTTGGCTTTGCTCAGATCTGCTGATGCAAGATTACATTTCATATTGCTAAATATAAAGCTAAATGGAACCATATTAAAATATCTATTTAATTAAATATGAATTATCAAGTCGGTTATAATCCAAAATTACAAAGTATAAACCCAGTGAAAAGATATACAAATTGAGCATGGTCTGTTTACAACGCTAAATAGTTTAGTGTTCACAAAAATATGACATTTTAAACGTTAACCATACCACTTTAAATGTTAAAGCTTTTTCAAAGAATTATGATTTCTGTCTTTGTTTTAAATATTGATCTGGAAAAATTATACAGAATATGCTACAAACCATGTGCTAAATCATGCTAGCAACATGATGAACATGCTAGCAGTGAGGTAATTCATGCAAAAAAAACAAAAAACAAAAAACAACCCATGTTATAACATGCAATGTGCTAATTGTATCAGAAATCTACGTAATCATGTTAGTAAGTTGGTAAATCTAAGCAAAACATGCTAACAATGTACTAAATCATGCTTGCAATGTAATAAGTATGTTAGCAATGTAGTAAATCATCAAAGAAATCTGCTTCTAAAATGGTAAATCATGCCAGAACATGATAAATGTGCTAGCAATGTACTTAATCGTGTTAGAAATGTGGTAAATCTAGGCAAAACATGCTTACAATGTACTAAATCATGCGTACAACATAATAAGCATGCCAGCCATATGATAAAACATGCTATAATCGAGTTTCTAAAATGTTGTCATGCCAGCAACATGATAAATGTGCCAGCAATGTGTTTAATTATGGTAAAATGTGGTAAATCTTGCTAAAACATGCTAAGTGCATGTTAAATTTCACTTGAAATATATTGGCAAGCATGCTAGAAACATGCTAGCAGCACATAATTCTAGTGACATGCTAAAAGTGTTGGAAATATACAAGAAATAACAATGTGCAATGTGCAAAAAAGGTTGCTAACATGCTACCAACAGTTCTACCTGACTTCAGTAAAAAGCTATTTTAAACTTTCAGACTACAGGTTTTATTAAGCCAATATAATTTTAAAGATGTTAAACCTCACTTTAAATGTCATTGTTTTAATCACTCATCTGGGAAAAAAAAAAAAAAAAAAAAAAAAAAAAATATATATATATATATATATACCATAGGCTAAAAATATGCCAACAATGGGCTAAATCATGCCAGCAACACAATGAACATGCTAGGAGTGTGTTAATTCATGCAAAAAAAAAAAAAAAAAAGTCTTCCAAAAATGATAAATCAGGTAATGTGCTAAATGTACTAGCAATCTGAGTAATCATGTTAATAACGTGGTAAACTAATCAAAACATGCTAGCAATGAACTAAAGCATGCTTGTAATGTAATAAACATGTTAGCAATGTGGTAAATCATCCTATGAAATAAGCTTCTAAAAAGTTAAATCATGGCAGGGACATGATAAATGTGCTAGCAATGCACGTACCCTGCTGAAAAATCTGATTTAAGCTGGATTTTTCAGCAGGGTAATCATGTTAGAAATGTAGTAAATCTAGTTAAAGCAAGCTAAATATGCTTAACACATGCTAAATTTAGCTTGAAATATACTAACACTCATGCTAGAAACATACTAGCAGTACATATTACTAGTGACATGATAAAAGTGTTAGCAATCTACAAAAGACATATAATTATATGCTAACAACGTGCAAAAAGGGTTGCTAACATGCTAACAACATGATAAATATGCTAGCAATGTCAATAATCATCTTAGAACCCTACTGAAAAAAACTGCTTAGGCTGCATAGGCTGGTTGACTGGTTTTAGTGAATGACCAGCCAGGTTTTAGAAGGGTTTTGGCCATTTCCAGGCTGGTTTCCAGCCGTTTCCAGCCTGGTCTTAGCTGGTCAGGTCGGAAGATGACCAGCTACAACCAGCTTGGCCAGCCTATCCAGGCTGGGACCCCAGCCAAAACCAGCTATGTCCAGCTTAAACCAGTCAGGTCAAACTGATTTTAGCTGGATTTTGCTGGTCATTTTCCAGCCTGACCAGCTAAGACCAGGCTGGAAATAGCTAGAAACCAGCCTGGAAGTGGCCAAAACCCCTCTAAAACCAGGCTGGTCAACCAGCTTAAACCAGCCAACCAGCCTAGGCTGGTTTAAGCTGTATTTTTCAGCAGGGAAATGCAATAAAGCTTGCCAAAGCATGCTAAATAATTTAATCATTCATCTGAAAAACAAAACAAAGTGCTTTAAACATACTAACAATGTGCTAAATTATGCTAGCAACATGATGAGTATGCTAGCAGTGTGGTATTTTATGCAAGAAGCATGCTTTTAATCATGCAATGTGCTAAACATACTAGCATTGTGCTTAATCATGTTAGAAATGTGAAAATTCGGCAAAAACATGCAGCTAACAATGTACTAAATCAAGTTTGCAACATAATAAACAAGTTGTGGTAAATGTGTGGAGTGTGGTAAATCATGCTAGAAATAAGCTTCTAGAATGTTAAATTATTCCAGCAACATATTAAGTATGCTAGCAATGTGCTAAACCAAGAAATGTGGTAAATCTAGCCAAAACATGCTAACAATGTTCTAAATCGTGCATACAACATAGCCTAATAAACATGTCAGCATGGTAAATTATGCTATAGTCAAGTTTTCAAAATTTTAAGTCATGCTAGCAACATGATAAATGAGCTAGCATTGTGCTTGATCATGTTAGAAATGTGGTAAATCTTGCTTAAACATGCAAAGCACATGTTAAATTTAGCTTAAAATATACCAGCACTCATGCTAGAAATGCTAGCAGCACAAAAGGCTAGTGACATGCTAAAAGTGTTAGCAATATATAAAAAATACGAGAACATGCAAGCAAAATACTAAGTTGCTTAAATACTAACAACATGCTAGCAACATGTCCATACATTTTAACGTTTCAGTCTACAGGTTTTATCAAGCCAACAATAAAGTTTGTCCTCAAACTTTACAGCTATAATCATCATCCTTGCTGTGAATGAGCTTTGTAAAATAGGCATGTATTTTTGGGGCGTTGGGACATTCATAATCTCGAATGATGGTGATCAGACATACAAAAGAGGAAGGGTATGAACATATTAAACCATGGCCACTAAATTATCCACAAATCTCTCCAAAAATGGTGGGTGTGCGGCCTGTAATGAGAGAAGGAGAGAATGGAGGAAAGATAAATGACCGACAATGGATAATTGCACCGCCGCCTTGCTCTCGTTCATGCAGCAACTTGTGCATTCATTTGGCATTATGAGCGAGATTGAAAAAAGGAGACTATTAATGTAATGGATCAGTTGGAGAGAAGGCAGGGAATACAGATAGGAGGAGAGAAAAAATAAAGGGGAAGTGGAAAAGAAGAAGCTTTCTAACATAGCCATTTTCCCAGATAGAGTATTTATATACAGAATGCTTACAAACATTCAACTGATTTTGATATTTACATGCTTCTGCTTTATATAATATATTAAGTGTAGCTGTCAAACAGAGCATGCTGTAATTTTGAATTGTTAAAGATGACATTTGGAGAGATAAATAATTGCAAGTGTAACCCACCGGTCCTACTGCACCCAACCCGGTCTGAGCTGAGCAAACTGGCGATTCTTTGCATGGAATTTGGATGCTCTAACAAGGAGGCTAAAGACCGTGTCCTCTAGTGGTTGTCACTAGAGCACCTTTAAAGGTCAGAGGAGTGAAGTTACCTGCATGGTACTTTGCTAGCTGACCTCCATTACACTTACCTCCTAAACCCCACTCCCATCCCGGACGAGCCCCCATGTGTAACACACTGGTCCCACTGCACCCAAACTGGTTTGAGCTGAGATCGAACCAACGAATCTTTGAATGGGAGTCGGTTTCTCTAACAAGGAGGCTTAAAACCATGGCCTCTAACGTCTGTTGCTAAAGCGCCTTTAGAGGTCAGAGGAGTGAGGTTTACCTGCACAGCACTTCACTAGCTGGCCTCCATTATACTCACCCCCCTAAACCTCACTCTCATCTCGGACGAGCCCCCATGTGTAACACATTGATCCTACTGCACCCAAACTGGTCTGAGCTGGGATTGAACAGGCTCTTTTTTTTATGGGAGTTGGTTGCTCAGAGGTGCTTTGTGGCTATGGAAGCTGGTTGCTCTAACAAGGAGGTTAAAGACCATGACCTCTAGTGTCTGTTGTTAGAGCAGTTTTAGAGGTCAGAAGAGCGAAGTTACGTGCATAGCACTTTGCTAACTTGCCTCAGTTACACTCAACCCCCTAAACCTCACTTCCATCCCGGACGAGACCCCACGTGTAACCCTCTGGTCCTACTGCACTTAACCCAGTCTGAGCTGGAATCAAACCAGTGATTATGGATACCTGCATAGCACTTCACAAGCTGGCCTCTGTTACACTCAGCCCCGTAACCTCACTCCCATTCTGGAGGAGCCCCCATCTGTAACCCACCAGTCCTACTTGGTTTGAGCTGGGATCGAACTGGCGATTCTTTGTATGATAGTGTTACAACCGGCTCAAAGTTGCAACATTAGAGAGACAATACGGACCAGGTAAATTGAAAAGAGAAATGATTTATTAACAAAACGTATAATTAACAAAAGTATTTAAAGCAATCAAAGTCAGTATAGGTGAAAGTCAGTAGTGAAAAGCATGTGTATGGAAGTGTACTGAGCTCATGATCCAAACACAAAAATAAATCAAAAGCGCCAAGCAGAGACGTCCGGCTAATCGAGCTCCCCCAGACAGAATGCCGGACTCCTTATAAACACCACACGATGAGTGTCAGGTGGGATGACCCACCCACCAATCTGCAATCATCATGCAGGCTCTGCAAAAATCATACAAAAAACACACACATACAAACAGGTCCCACATGGGACCTAACAATAGTTTTTGCTCTAACAAGGAGGTAAAAGACCATGGCCTCTAGTGGTTGTCGCTAGAGCACCTTTAGAGGTCAGAGGAGTGGGGTTTTAATGCATAGCACTTCACTAGCTGGCCTCTGTTACACGCACCATTTTGAACCTCACTCACATCCTGGATGAGCTTGCATGTGTATCCTACCACTCCTACTTGGTTTGAGCCGGGATTGAACTGTCAATTCTTTGTATGGAAGTTTTTGCTCCAACAAAAAGGCTAAAGACCATGGCCTCTAGTGGTTGTCGCTAGAGCACCTTTAGAGGTCAGAGGAGTGAGGTTTACCTGCACAGCACTTCACTAGCTGGCCTTCGTTACACTCACCCCCCTAAACCTCACTCAAATCCCGGACGAGCCCCCATGTGTAACACACTGGTCCTACTGCACCCAACCCGGTCTGAGCTGGGATTGAATCGGCGATTCTTTGTATCGAAGTCGGTTGCTCTAACAAGGAGGCTAAAGACCATGGCCTCTAGGATCTGTTTCTAGAGCACCTTTAGAAGTCAGAGGAGTAAGTTTACCTGCATGGCACCTCACAAACTGGCTTCTGTTACACGCACCCCCATAACCTCACTCCCATCCCGGACAAGCCCCCACATATAACCCACAGTTCCTACTGCACCCAACTTGGTTTGAGCTGGAATCAAACCAGTGGTTCTTTGTAGCTATAGGAGTCGGTTGCTCTAACAAGGAGGCTAAAGACGATGACCTTTAGCGTCTGTCACTAGAGCACCTTTAGAGGTCAGAGGCGTGAAGTTTACCTGTATAGCACTTCGCTAGCTGACCTCCATAACACTCAACCACCTAAACCTCACTCTCATCCCAGACGAGCTCCCATGTGTAACCCTACGGTCCTACTGCACCCAACCTGGTTTGAGCTGGGATCGAACTGGCTCTTCTTGTTTTATGGCAGTTGGTTGCCCGGTGGTTCTTTGTAGCTAAGGGAGTCCGTTGCTGTAACAAGAAGGCTAAAAACCATGACCTTTAGTGTCTGTCGCTAGAGCAGTTTTAGAGGTCAGAAGAGTGAGGTTACCTGCATAGCACTTTGCTAACTGACCTCAGTTATAGTCACCCTCCTAAAACTCACTCCCATCCCAGACGAGCCCCCACGTGTAACCCATCGGTCCTACTGCACCCAACCCAGTCTGAGCTGGGATCGAACCGGTGATACTTTGTATGAGAGTTGGTTGCTCTAACAAGGAGGCTAAAGGCCATGGCTTTTAGCATCTGTTGCTAGAGCATCTTTAGAGGTTAGAGGAGTGAGGTGTACCTGCTTCCAGCTGAAAAGATTCATACTTAATCCATCAATTTGTCAATGCACCAATGCATAAATTCAGGTGGATTGGGATTTCTATTCATTTTCTGGTCCATTCCACTCACATTACCCTGACAAAATAACACCCCAAACCCTCTCTTTTTTTTCAAAGTTATAGGCTTTATTTAACTGCCAAAATGTCAAGCATGTTTCTACATAAATAACAATCACAAGAATCAACATACATGGCTACATGGAGCTGATGAAATCTCTGGATGTGACATCACAATGTACGTGGTCATTTGTGGAACAAAGACAGTGCAGTTCTTTCATCTTAAAAATAAACGAGGGGAAACCTGAACCATTTGAAGATGATTTCGGCTACTCTGTTGTACGCGAGCGTAGACCAATCTGCTATTTACAGAACACAAGTCACTACAAAAATCAAAAGAAAAGAGTCATGGTTACTCGGAGCATAAGGAAAACACACTCAATAAAAAGCCATTGTTTTGTGTGTGCATTTTAACAAAATATACAAAATCTACAACTAAAACATGAAAACGGAACTAATTTGGGGGAAAAGCTCAATTCATGCAGCCCATTGGCTGGCGTTTCAATGAAAATGCATAGACTCTGTCCGTTGAGGAAATAATTCAATATCGTGAGCACACATTTGTGCTTCCTACTGACACTAAATATTCCTTAGTTCGTGCTCTTGTAGCAAAGTGACTCTCAAATAAATATTCCCCGGCTATATAACCCTTGCAATGCATAAATTATGTCTAACATCACACCACGCGACGCACCAGTTACTGAAAGCAGACTCTTACGGCTGCTGAGTCAACTAAAACTTGATTCTTTATGTGCCCTTGAAACTCTACTGCCTCTCTTACTAAGATTATACAGGATCATAACTGTCCCTAGGTATGTTACGTTTATATCTAGCCGGTTGCTTTTTTTTCAGTGTAGGGGTTCACACAAAAAACTCGCCGTCGTCATTCTCGCACCCTAGTTTTTCATGAAGATTTACAGTTGTCAAACACCATTACCGATATCTCAATATCCACAGGAGGTGACGGTTTCTCAGCACGATGCTGTTTTAATAAGCCAGATATGCTTCGGGGTCTGTGGGAGTTATAAACAGGTGAAATTTAAAGTGTAGCTCTCGCATTCTCTCCGCGTTTTATCCACAGGCTCGCAGGGAATAATTATGTTTACTTTCTTTTTTAAGCGAGCGTTCCTTCAAGGCACTGGAAAAAAATGGGCCGAATGCATTTTGGAGGTCTTTTCAAGTGGGAAAATGAGGACGAATGATGATTTATTTCTGCGTTCGCATCACTCAAATCGATTCATTCGATCGCCTTCAATCAAAGCTAGTTCGACACCATCTAATTTTACATTTTTACTTTTTTTTGGTACTACTTATTAGCTATTTGACTCGAAAGCCTTGCCAAGCCTTTCCCACAATTCTCATTTCCAATGCAGAGTCAAATTAGATTTAGTTCCAAACTGCTCGATAAATTAAACAGAGACCGAATTCAGTGCAACCTGTTTGTTGTTTCCCTCTCAAGCCCCCTTTTTAAGACGTCTTACGCCTCTCCCACCCACACCACAGTATTTCCCAAGGGAACGTCAGTGATCTCACAGTTGAGTTTATCCAGACGCCCATCCAGTATAAACAGGGAGCTTTGTGACGGGGTCATGAGATACTGTCCGAACAGCCCGCTTCCGGTCATAACTCGGTTCTGACGGTTCCAGGGCCACTGCGCCGACGCCGTGGGCTGCTTCAAGCTCTTGATCATTTTGACACTGCCAGAACTGAGCTCCACAAAAAGAGCATCCGTCTGCCTGCCGGAGCTTCCGAACACATTATACTGGTTGGCCTCAGTGAACGAGGGCATGAAGGCCAGATCGGACAGGTGCAGGTTGGTGTGAATGTCAAAGGGTTGGCCGATCTCTCCCCGTACGGACACATGCTGTAAGCGCATTAGCCCGTCACGGTCGTCCACACTCACTAAATAGTGGCCATCAGGAGAGACATAAGGTGTGCCGCTCACGTCGCCATTAGGGCCCATGACGTTGTCTGTTATGCTGTCGATGATTAATTGTGGCCGCGCCGCACCTGTTGAGTCCGGTCGACAGTTGACCAGATAATATCCGCCCAGGTGTGTGTAAGCCAGGGATTGTGGGATACAGTCGTACTGCTGCAGGCTGATGTTTTTAACATAGGACGTGGTTTCCAAGTCGATCTTGTGAAGAGCTGGTTCATTCTTATGGAGGACGATACCAAACCTGAAGAGAGAGCACATGGATGTATCAGTGTTTCTGTCATACACACATTAATTGATCTGTTAAATGACATTGACAGAGCAAGCTCATAAGAGTTCTGAATTCCAATATGAAATCCCTGATATTTAAAACTGGTGACTGCCACCGAGGACACAAAGGAAAACTCTAGATCTTCACAATTTAACATCGCCAAGGCCTTTAGATAAACAATACCCAATCTTAGTGTTGATCTGATAAAATCCCGAGGAGGAGTCCGTTAAAATATAACGCCTGGAAAAGGCAAAAACTGCAATTCTTTTTTTAAATGGAAGTTAAAAATATCTGACTTCCTGTTCAGGTTTTGATTTTGCTCCAAGAGACTTTTTTGTAGGTATTGGCATGTTTTATGTGTGTGCCAATTTTTGTACATGTGCATGAAATGTAGCTCGGGGGCCACTCTGTCACATGTGCATAACTGGCGCTGTTGGGTCATTTTTGCCATATCCACTTCCGAAACCTATAACAAACGTAAATGCTCACCACTTCTTATGTGTGTGCAAAGTTTTGTGAGTTTTCGAGCATGATAAGACGCTTAAAATGCTATTCATTCTAGAGAGGAAGACGAAGAAGAAACGGGACAATTACAATACGGCCTGCTAATTAATCTCACGCAAAATAAAAGTTTGTTTTGACGATACGTGTGTGTAGTACTGTGTGTGTGTGTGTGTATATATATATACATATATATATATATATACACATTAAGTATGTATAATACACATTGATAAAACTTGCATTTATTATATTTAGTTATTAAATATTAATGTATATGATACAAGTTCTATATAAATTTAAATATCTATTAAACATAAAATGTTTATATAGTTTTGTTTTTATCTACAGTATGTGTGTGTGTATTATTTATACATAATAAATATTTACAGTACACTCACATATATTATGTCAAAATAAACTTTTATCTTAAGATGAAATATTATTGATTAATCTTTGCCTATCTCTATTCAAAACATTAAGTGCAGCTGGAAAAAAATATGTATTTTAGATCAAACTGTTGAAATAATTCAGTGTAAATAAAACTTTAAGACAGAGTTGGTGAAGTTTGTTCCTCTTCACTGACTTGCTTGGTTTGGGACTTGTGGAGCTGCGCATCGATGAGTTTGCTCTTCAGTGTTTGGACTTTCAGCGGTGAAAATTAAACCAAACTGAACTGAACTGAACTTCAACTCTGAAAACTGGACTGACAGTTTCAATTTATTGGAACTTCTATGTTAAGCTGTCTCGACACAATCTACATTTAAAAAAAAAACATAATTTAAGTTTTAGAGCCCAAAATACACTCAAAAAAAAAAAAAATGTTGAATGAACATGATTTAATCGTAGCACCTTTTTGCATCTAATTCAATCAAGTAAACCTGAACTGCTTTGAACATGTTATATGAACACAAAGCACATTTGTAGATAAAACATGGTTTCAATATGTCAGTCTAACTTCTTTGCAAATTGACTCAAAATGTTTGTATTGTGTTATTCTAATTAAATTGATTCTAATTTACTCAATGTAACACTAAAGCTTTACTTTAACAACATTATGTCTTGTTAAATCAGCTAGTAAATTTCTTGTTCAATATTGTTGTTTAAATTCATTCATTCATTTTCTTGTCGGCTTAGTCCCTTGAGTGAGAGTTGTCGATTTGAAGCGTCTCAGTCTCATTGAATCAACATGTTCTGATCAAATTCATTTGATTATTTCTTGATTCAGTTTCAAATAACATGAATTAATCATTTAACATACGTAAACTTGATTTGTTCTTTTCAATCTGACAAATTTTTATTTTGTAAATCCAATACATGCCTAGTTGATTTTTTTGAGTGTAAACTCTTCAGTTTACAGTATGAATGATCAGAAGTGCTCAGATGTGAAATCAGCAGAATCGTGATGTCACAAATATTGTACATTTCAGTTCATAAACTAACCTGAGAAACATAATAAAAAACCTCAAACATTGATAATGAATGTTATAAATGCATAAATCTATATGTATTTTTGTTGAAGTATATTTGATTACATTCATTCATTAATTTTCCTTCGGCTTAGTCAGGGTCGCCACAGCAGTATGAACCGTCAACTTATCCAGCATATGTTTTACACGGCAGTTTCCAAACCAGTATTGGGAAACACTCATACACACTCATTCACGCTCATACACTATGGACAATTTTTTTTAAAAGCTTATTCAATTCACCTATAGTGCATGTGTTTGGAGTGTGGGCAAAACCGGAGCATGCAGAGGAAATCCATGCCAACATGGGGAGAACATGCAAACTGACCCAGCCGGGATTGGAGCCAGTGATCTTCTTTCTGTAAGGGGACAGTGCTAACCACTGAGCCACCGTGTCACACATATTTGATTAAATTTCACTTAATGTCAATATATAATTAAATATCAATATATAAAGAATTAAATTATGTTAATAATAACAATATATGTTATTTTGTATTATATAATACAATAATATATGTATATAATACAATATACATAATAACATAATATAACATACTTCATACATTAATTAATTTTCTTTTTGGCTCAGTCCCTTTAATAATCTGGGGTCTCCACACCGGGAATGAACCGCCAACTTATCTAACACGTTTTTATGCAGCGGACACCCTTCCAGCCGCAACCCATCTCTGGGAAACATCCACACAAACTCATTCACACTCATACACAAAATTCACCTGTACCGCAGGTCTTTGGACTGTGGAGGAAACCCGGAGCACCTAGAGGAAACCCACGCCAATGAAGGGAGAACATGCAAACTCTACACAGAAACGCCAACTGACCCAGCAAAGGCTCGAACCAGTGACCTTCTTGCTTTGAGGCGACAGCACTACCTACTGCACCACTGTGTCACCCATATTGCATACAATGTATACAAAATATTTTTCTCAAATAGGTGTGTCAGGAAAAAACTTCTTATAGTGTTCTTTATAGACAACGATGTCTCCATGAAGAGCCTTTAACATCTATGAAAACATAAAAATATTATTTATTTAAAAAAAATTGGATTACTGAAAAGTTGCCATCTTTCTGGCACATATTTTATGAGTGTATGATATCAATGTTTAATAGCATTTTGTAGTATTCATTCATTCATTCACTTTCCTATTTCAAAAGTCGCCATAGCGGAATGAAGAGCTAACTATTTTGGCATATGTTTTAAGCAGCGCCCTTGTTTTAACCGCAACCTAGTAAAGGGAAACACTCATACACACTCATTAACACAGACACTCATATACTACGACCAATTTTATCCAATTCACTCCGCTGCTCATCCGTTTGCACTGGCTGCCAGTTGCTGCTCGCATCAAATTCAAAGCTCAGACATTTGCCTACAAAGCAACCTCTGGCTTTGCTTCTTCTTATCTGCTCTCACTTCTGCAGATCTATGTGCCCTCCAGAAACTTGCGTTCTGTGAATGAACGTCGCCTCGTGGTTCCATCCCAAAGAGGGAAGAAATCACTTTCCCGAACTCTCGCATTCAATCTGCCCAGTTGGTGGAATGAACCCCCTAACTGCATCAGAACGGCAGTCACTCGCTGTCTTCAAGAAACAACTAAAAACTCAACTATTTAGTCTGCACTTCACTTTCTAATCTACAATTTCCTCTCTGGATATACCACTAACTGTAAAAAAAAAAAAAAAATTACCAATGCCTTCCTTCTTAAGCCTGGTTTATACTTCTGCGTCAAGTGACCGGCGTGACCCACGGCGCATGCAACGCGCGTGGCTGTGCATTTATACTTCTGCGCGCTGTCTCTGTTGGTCTGTATTAACACTTCCGAAACACTAGTTGGCAGTGAGGTGTAAATGTTCCTCTGTGTCGAGTTTCTTCTCTGCTGTTTTGCTTTTCCTGAACACTTCCTGGATGTACAAGTGGCTCAAACTGGCTCATTTTTAGGCAGGAACCGGCGGACGTGCAACAATTTTTACTATGAGGTAAACACAAAACAAAACTTTCCATCAGGAGCTCCTTCACGAGACTTCACACTTGTAAACAATCACTCCATTGGGCTCGCGTCCAGCTCGCGCCATTCGCGCGGCTCTCAGTCCCGCCCAGACTCGTCAGCGCTACCAAGCCGACCAATCATAGAGCTTGCGCTACGCGTCGTTGCGACGTGTAGTTATCATTTTTGAGAGGTGCACGTCAGCGACGCCGACGGCCTCGGCGAAGGGCTATGCGTCAGCACCATAGCATACACCGGCATTTGACGCAGAAGTATAAATCAGCCTTTAGACTTTACAGACCTAAACTTGCCTATAGCACTTATTCATTGTTGCTCTTATAGTTGTGTAAATTGCTTCTTTATCCTCATTTGTAAGTCGCTTTGGATAAAGGCATCTGCTAAATGACTAAATGTAAATGTAGTGCAGGTCAATGGAGTGTGGTGGAAACCAAAGCACCCGGAAGAAACCCACAAAGTAACCCATGAAGAAACCCATGAAGTATTCTACCTAATAAGCATAATTTGTTATACTTAGATGATAAAAAGCATTTGTACTTTGATGTAATTTGCCACATAAATGTGCAAAATTTCTTTCCAAATTACAAATCAGTAAATTCCTCTTTCAGTGCAACCAGTTTATCACACTGAGCTTGCACCCTGACAGACAGCCAATCCAAAAAAAGTCAGACTTGAACCCTGAAGACATAATTAATAAAGATCAGTATTGGTAAAATAAAACCTCCAATTGCGAGTTAAAGTGTCTCTGGAACTGAATGTAACTCTATGCGCACTTGAGTAATGTTGCCCTGAGGGCACAGCACTGCAATTAATGAAGTCCAAGTTGCTCTGGATAAGCAGCAGCAGCTTCAACACCCAAAGAAACAAACGCGAACAAACCCAGTGTACGAGTTCAAGTCTAATGAGGAGAGAAAGAATTCAATGTCACATCTCTGTTCATCAGTCCATGCTAAATGTTCTCTGCCAGATGTCTGGCTTCATAATTGATTTCAATTAAAAAATTAATCACCCGCACTTTGTCTTATCCATTGAGAAATCCAAAGAGCCCAATTATTGGCTATAAAGAATCTCAGATGAACAAAGAACAAATGAAGTTGGTGAGTGAAATGAAGGATCTGAGAAAGCTCAATTAAATCTGCATGCGCTCCAATCAATCCCAGCACAGACTTCAAGCGCTGACATCCATCTTCTTTTACGCACCGGAGAAAGTGGTCGCAGGCTTCGGCTGGCTAAAAGGCCGATGGGACAGATTATCACCCGCCGTGATGAGCTCCATCAGCTGGCAGCGTCCATTAGCTACAGGCCAGGCCGTTTTGGCTGTGACCATTTGCTTCAGGCGTAATTTCTAAATGATGAAGTCCCGGAAGAAGGCCTGGCGACGGATCAGCCAACTGGGGCCCAGTTCACCAACATGAATATAAAAGTGGCCGTTTAACACCCAGCTGACACTCGAAGTGTAAATAAGATTATTTTGTTTGCGAGAAAATCCCCTCCTGCCGTGTTAATAAAATGGGTTCCCTGTTTGTGTTAATTGACACCAAATTACATATTTCACTCTTTGACAAGCTGCAGCAAGGGTTTTCTGGTTTTGTACCTCACTGTATTGCAAAGAGTTTTAACAAACTGCATGGAAATCAATAGGGGCTTGTAAACACACACAATACAGTATATAGTTAAAGGCAAAACCATTAGCCTTGTTGTGAAATTAATGAATACTTTTTCAAAAATTTCCCAGGTTATGTTTAACAAAGCAGGAACATTTCATATTAGATTTTTAATGGTGGAGAACGTCTTATTTCTTTTAGTTTGGCTGGAGTAGAAGCAGGCGACGCAGTGGCGCAGTAGGTAGTGCTGTTGCCTCACAGCAAGAAGGTCGCTGGTTCGATCCTCGGCTCAGTTAGCGTTTCTGTGTGGAGTTTGAATGTTCTCCCTGCCTTCGCGTGGGTTTCCCCTGGGGTGCTCTGGTTTCCCACACAATCTAAAGACATGCGGTACAGGTGAATTGGTTAGGCTAAATTGTCCCTAGTGTATGAGTGTGTGATGTGTGTGTGAATGTTTCCCAGAGATGGGTTGCGGCTGGAAGGGCATCCGCTGCATAAAAATGCGCTGGATAAGTTGGCGGTTCATTCCGCTGTGGCAACCCTGGATTAATAAAGGGACTAAGCCGACAAGAATATGAATAAATGAATGGAATAGAAGAAGATATTAAATGTATTCATAATAATATAAAAATTGCTCTTTAACTGTCAACATTATTGGCACCCTTAAGAAACTACTCATATATAATTATTTTTTTCTGATTGGCCACAAAACAAACAATTGTTGTCTAATGTCTTGTCTAATTAACCAGACTCACCTAGTTAATTAACCCAATTAAGTCTTTAATCTGAACTTTAGGCTGAATAATTGTATCTTAATACGAGTAATACTAGTAAATAAATAATTTCAGAGGAGGACCAATCCTTTTCTATACATTCCTCCCAGATATGTATCTCTAGACTAGAGAGACCTAAAATGGCTGTCCACCACGTTTACCATCCAACCTGACAGAACTGGAGAGGATCTGCAATGAGGAATTGCAGAGGATCCCGAAATTCAGGTGTGAAAAACTTGCATCTTTCCCTAAAAGACTCATGGCTGCATTAGATGAAAGGGCTGCTAAGGACCATAAGATATTTCAGTTTTTCTTTTTTAATAAATCTGCAAAAATGTCAACAGTTCTGTTATATAATTTGTGTACATTAATGAGGAAAAAAATAACTTAAATGATTTAAGCAAATGGCTGTATAACAATGAGAAACGTTTAAGGGGGTCTAAATACTTTCCGTACCCATATATCAGTTCCCCCCGTTTATTTTTTTCCCTGTTTTTATAAACAAAATAGTTTTAATAACTCATTTCTAATAACTGATTTATGTTATCTTTGCCATGTTGACAGCAAATAATATTTGACTAAATATTTTCAAGACTCTTCTATACAGCTTAAAGTGACATTTAAAGGCCTAACTAGGTTAATTAGGTTAACTAGGCAGGTTAGGGTAATTAGGCAAGTTATTGTATAACGATGGTTTGTTCTGTAGACTATCGAAAAAAATATAGCCTAAAGGGGCTAATAAATTTGATCTTAAAATGGTTATTAAAAAAATTAATGATTAATTAATTTTATTCTAGCTGAAATAAAACAAAAAAGACTTTCTCCAGAAGAAAAAATATTATCAGACATACTGTGAAAATGTCCTTGCTCTGCTAAAGATAATTTAGGAAATATATATATATATATATATATATATATATATATATATATATATATATATATATATATATATATATATATATATATATATAAGAATAAATCAAAGGGGGCTAACAATTCTGACTTCAACTGTTCAAATGTACAGGGATCATAGAAATATGCAATGAATCAAAATTCAAGGGTAGAAAATGGACTTGCGTGCTTCTTTTCTACATCTTAGTGCATTTGCAAGCCGTAGTTTTGTTTAAATAAGAAAAATCAAAGGGCGGCTAATAATTTTGACTTCAACTGTGTATATATAACTTTGGGTCAATCTGACCTTTTAGTTCTTTCCTAAAGTTTCTTTAGCTTCAAAACAATCATAATACATTAAATAAAGTATAAAACTATTAACCAAAAATAAGCATAAGCACACATGACTCAAAATGAGAAAAGTCACACATCAAAAATAAATAATTTTACCAGTGTTTAAAACTGTTTTAGGTTAAATTGATCTTTCAAATGTTTTTAGGTCAAAAAATTTCACAAGATCCTAAATCAGGGGTGCTCAACCATGTTCCTGGAGAGCCACCTTCCTGCAGATTTCAGTTGCAACCCATATCAAACACACCTGCTTGTAATTATCACGTGGTCTTCAGGTCCTAATTAATTGGTTCAGGTGTGTTTGATATGGGGAGCAACTGAAATCTGCAGGAAGGTGGCTCTCCAGGAACAGGGTTGGCCAACCCTGTCCTGAAAGAAGACAAGCCACCAAATTTCAAGACAATTTCAAATTTCAATATAAATACATTATATAACTATGTGGTGTTTAAATAAGTTTAAATGTGGATCACGTTTTTACAATTTATTTTAGAAAGTTCTCAGACAAAAATAAAGTAAAAAGTATTTGTAGAAAAAGAAACTGTGTAAATTCAACACAACATCATTTCGGGTAGAGCGTTTTGCTGTGTTTTGCATTATTTGTAATTCATTCAGTACTGTTCAATTAGACAAACTATATTTAGCACACCCAAATTGGTGTTATGACATGACAAAAGCATAAATAAAACAGTGAAGATGGCTTCTGGTGCTCATAACAAGGGCAAAAACAACAACTGGTTTTTTTATATTCTACACCCAGATTTATACACATACACACACTTAATACACAAATACATTTCATTGAACAAGTGCACATGTACATCATCTACAGTGGGGGAAATAAGTATTAAACAAGTCATGTTTTTTTCTAAGGCATAATATTTTTAAAGGAGCTGTTGATATGGAATTGAAGCAGATTTTGGTAAAAACCCAAACAGTACAAACATAAAAATAAAACAAAACAAATCTAAAAATGAGTTATGTGTAATAAGAATAGAGTGACACAATGAGGCTATTGAACTACTGAAATGTATTTAATACTTTTTTTTTTTGATGGCAGCTTAAAGGCGCCTCTTATAATGGAGAATGAAGTCACATGAATTGCTCAGATGTTTGTTTGTCACAGACTTCAACAGGGTGTAAAAATCCTGATGGTTCTGTGGGTCTCGTCTATCAAATCTGATCTTTATTGTGCATTCTCTATTGGATTCAAGTCAGGTGATTGGATGGGCCATTCTACAGCTTGATGTTCTTTCACTGAAAGCATTTGGGAGTATCATTGGCTGTGCTTTAGATCATTGTCTTGCTGAAATGTTCACTCTGGTTTCACCTTCATCCTACTGCTAATGTAGATTTCAGACTGAAGCAGCAAATATTCATTCACAATGAGGACGGACAGAGGGTTGTTGAAGAGCTACTAAGAGATTTCAGCTGCTGTTTGGGCTTTCACTGCCTTTCTACACCTCCCATTCCTCATGTGTTCAACACTTTTTCCTTGTGTCATTTCATTTTATCAACCATAACTAGGCCCACACGGAATCTGCGCGCGCAGAAATCCGCAGACTTTTAGCCCATCATTAATTCTGTTTATTTACTTGGGTAAATGTGTGTAAATCTATATTTATTCAGTTTTTTGATTAATTACAGTAATATTATTGACTAATATGAAAATGTTAATCTGATTTATGTACAATACAGTTTTTACAGTAATATTTCTTGTCTTCTAGTAGATATATTATATGGGACTTGCTTTGTTCCCCAAAGAAAGTTTATCTAATTGTATTTGCATTTTAAACATTAAATAAAAGTTAAAAATATGTTATTTTTTATTTCATATATTAAGGTTTTAGTTATGATACTCCCAAAATAATTCCACAAAAATCCGCAGATTTTTACCAAAATTCTCCGCAGAAATAGCAAAAAACATCCGTAGATTTCGTCTGGCCCCTTTGCATAACTTAATTAGTAAGCTAAATAGTTTTGTTTTCTTTGCAGGTATGAATTTCTTTGGTTGTTACCAACATCTGAGGAAAATTTCAAGTCAAAAGCACCTTTAGAAATATGTTTTCTGAGAAAAATTGTGATGTGTTCGATACTTATTTTGCCCACTAAATGCACTATATTACTGCAGGTTAACTATGTTAATATATTATACCATTAATTGTGAAATCTATTAGTTACTAGTTCATTAAAGTTATAAGTAACTAATAAAGTTTAAACTTTTCTGAATTTGATTGCAATGCAATATTGTGAACATTTTGTAAAGTTTCTTTGAAACAATAATTATAGAGAAATGCACTATACAGTATAAATAAACTTGAATTAAGTTTAATTGAAGCTTCATCATAGGCAGCACGGTGGCGCAGTGAGCAGCACAATCGCCTCACAGCAAGAAGAAATGCACATATGCACATACCTATGTGCACATACCTATGTGCAAGAAGGTTGCTGGTTCGAGCTTCAGCTGGGTCAGTTGGCATTTCTGTGTGGAGTTTGCATGTTCTCCCCGTGTTGGTGTGAGTTTCCTCCGGGTGCTCCTGTTTCCCCCACCACAAAGACTTGAATTGGGTAAGCTAAATTGTCCGTAGTGTATGTGTGTGAATGAGTCTGTGTGGATGTTTCCCCAGTGACTGGTTGCAGTTTAAAGGGTATCCGCTGCATAAACCATATGCTGGATAAGTTGGCGGTTCATTCTGCTGTGGCGACCCCAGATTAATAAAGGGACTAAGCCGAAAAGAAAATGAATGAATACATCACGCTGGTCTGCAAAATGAGAGTCAGCACAGAGTTTGTTAAAGCGATGTATGTTTGAGGCAACCCATGGGGAAACATGCATCCCTCAATAATGATTGCAAACAGCTTTTCTAGTGCCAGATATAAAAGATTTCTACAGGGGCCGGTGATGATGAATCCCTCAGTACACCAGAAGAGGATACTTAAGAGTCACATACATCTTTGTGAGCGAACGCACGCAGGTCTTTCTTACAGATATCTGCAGCCACAGGAATGAAGCTCTTTTCATTACTCTTTAAAGTCACTCGACTCTACCCATGTAGTCAATATACAGGACAGCTTTGTAATATGATAATAAAAAATTGCAACGGGTGCTTTTGTGGGATTGTGTGTACTCGGTTACTCACAGTGTTTGTTTATGCACTTTAGGCCAATTAATATAAGCACCTTTCGTAAATCAATGCTGTTTTCAGCTTCACCTTGGGCAAGCAAGGATTCTTATGAACAAACAAAACACTTCTTTATTGCGACACCTGAATTTTAATGCAATTATTCAGTATCTATCTGACCAGATGCAGGCAAAGTGTAATAAGCATTAGCAAAGGCCTTTTAACACTTTCCCCTCCAGCGTTTTTTAAGTAAGCAGCCACTATAGCAGCATTTTAAATGATTTTTACACCTATATTTTAATATATAGAAGACCATTTCAAGAGTTCACACTTATGATGATTGATTATAAAGCTTGTTTGGCATGCTGTCCCTAGAGAGAGCCCTGAGCTCATAATATCCTCGAGTCCGGGGCTCTGTCCCGTTTGCAAGGCGAGAAGGGAGTTTGAGCTCAGGTAGATCTCGAGAACTCCCCTTACTGCAAAAAAACAATGCTTTTCTTTCTTAGATTTTTTGTCTTGTTTCTAGTCCAAATATCTAAAAGTTCTTAAATCAAGAACCATTTCTAGACAAGCAAAACATATTGTCTTGTTTTAAGAAATAAAATGCTGAAATGAAGTGAGTTTTTCCTCAAATCAAGCAAAATAATCTGCCAATGGGGTAAGCAAAATAACTTATCACAAATCGAAAAACAAGATTATTTTGTCTATCTCTTGTCTAGAAAAGGCTTCTTGATTTAAGAACTTTTAGATATTTGGACTAGAAACAAGACAAAAAATCTAAGTAAGAAAAGCATTTTTTCAGTGCTGCTGCAGTCGCTAATGAACAGATAGTGATTGCTCTTAAGAGATATCTACTTACTATGAGCATGTCTATGGTGCCGATTAGGATTAGTCAATTAACTTAAGTTGCATGTTTTTGGATGGTGGGAAGAGACCGGGGAACCCGGGGGAAACCCATGTGAGCACGGGGAGAACGTGTAAACTCCGCACAGAAATGTTGGCTGGCTTGGTAAGGACTAGAACCAGTGACGTTCTTGCTGTAAGGGAAATATTGCTAACCACTAGGCCACTGTGCCACCCATCTAGGAAAGGAGGAGGAGTAGGGGTGGAAGGGGGGATTCTTCAAAATGAAGATGGCTGTTAAATGGAACTTAAAGTATTTATAGAGGCTTAGGAATCGTCTGATTAGTGAATCATAAATTGAATAATGTGGGACCGGCTGTGTTTAATCATAAGCACGTGATTCTCTTGAAATTAGTTCATAAATAAACTTCACATATCAAATTACAGAAATGTAAGAGCTTTAAAAAATAATAATAATAATTCATTCTATATCTAGATGTGATCAGAATTTATCACCACTTTATTGCAGATAGGGTCGGCGGTGGCTCAGTGGTTCAAAAGTATCTGGATGCAGCCTTTATGATGCAAGCTGAGATTGCATCACTCAGCGATGCAATGTCAGACTCAATGCACACAATGGAGTGAGTGACGTCACCGTGACAGGTAGGGTTAGGGGTGGGGTTAGGTGAGCGCATTCAAAAGCATTGAATGCAGCTCAGATTGCACTGCACCAGGTCTGCATCCAGACCCCTTCTCCAGTGGTTAGCAATGTTGTCTCACAGCAAGAAGGTCATTAGTTCAAGTCCAGGCTGGGTCAGTTGGCATTTCTATGTGGAGTTTGCATGTTCTCCCTGTGTTGGTGTGGGTTTCCTCCGGGTGCTCTGGGTTTCCCCAACAGCCCAAACCCCTGCGCTATAGGTGGATTGGATTAACTAAATTGGCCGTAGTGTATGAGTGTGAATGTGAGGGTGTATGGGTGTTTCCCAATGCTGGGTTGTGGCTGGAAGGGCATCCGCTGCATAAAACATATGCTGGAATAGTTGGCAGTTTATTGCGCTGCGGCAACCCCTGATAAATAACAAACTAAGCTGAAGGAAAATGAATGAATGAATAAATGAATGTCGATAGACTTCATAAAAATCCAGGGTGACACGGGGGCTCAGTGGTTAGCACTGTGGCCTCACAACAAGAAAGTCACTGGTTCGAGTCCCGGTTGGGTCAGTTGACATTTCTGTGTGAAGTTTGCATGTTCTCCTCGTGTTGGCGTGGGTTTCCGCCGGGTGCTCCAAATCCCCCACAGTCTAAAGACATGCACTATAGGTGAATTAAATAAACTAAATTGGCTGTAGTGTATGTGTGTGAATGAGTGTGCAAGGATGTTTCCCAGTACTGGGTTGCTTCCGGAAGGGCACCCACTGAGTAAAACATATGCTAGATAAATTGGCGGTTCAAACTGCTGTGGCAAACCCTGATGAATAATATTTACTATATATAGATATAGATATATAGATATATAGTATATAATTCACACACACACATACACATACACACACACACACACACACACACACACACATAGGTATATGCACATACCTATGCATCCGTCTATCCATCCGTCCGTCCGTCTGCCCATCCATCCATCCATCCATCCATCCATCCATCCATCCATCCATCCATCCATCCATCCATCCATCCATCCATCCATCCATCCATCCATCCATCCATCCATCATCTATCTATCTATCTATCTATCTATCTATCTATCTATCTATCTATCTATCTATCTATCTATCTATCTATCTATCTATCTATCTATCTATCTATCTATCCATCCATCCATCCATCCATCCATCCATCCATCATCTATCGATCGATCGATCGATCGATCGATCGATCTATCTATCTATCTATCTATCTATCTATCTATCTATCTATCTATCTATCTATCTATCTATCTATCTATCTATCTATCTATCTATCTATCTATCTATCTATCTATCTATCTATCTATCTATCTATCTATCTATCTATCTATCTATCTATCTATTTATCTATCTATCTATCTATCCATCCATTTACAGTTAAGGGCAAAATTATTAGCTCTCCTCTAAAATTAGATGAATTTTTAAAATATTTCACTCATTTAAGTGCTGTCAAAGAGAGAAAAAGGGACAATACAAACTGATTTTTAATAAATAGTTTACTGTATTTTTGAGATGATGACAGTACAAGTTTTAGAACTCTTCTTCTTTTTTATTTTTTATATCTGATCTACAATTTCTGTCTAATTCTGAACATGCACTAAGGCTCACCGTAATATACCTAAAACACGCATTTACATAAAAACTTGTCAAATGACAGATAACCGTTGCCTCTTAAATGACAAGATATCTTAGCAACGACTAGGAAAGCGTTAAAAGAACGTAATAATAAATGTATGCTTTTTTTATACTGTTGATGCGTAAACATATTTGCCTGCAGGCTGGATGCGGATAAAAGCATGACAGAAAGTCAATGAATGCAGCAAACGGGGACTCCTGTAGGCTGTTATTTTCCCAGTGTGAAGGTGTGTAAATGCTGAAATAATTTGACAAGCTGACTAAAATGTCACATGCAGTCTCTCCCCTGTACAAATCCCTCCTCAACAGTTCACCGCCACAGGTGAAGTCGAAAGCATATGAGGCATTTCAAATGAGAAACGAATGAAGTAATTATCGGATCACGGATCACCAAACATTCCTCCTTACAACAGCGTTTTGTACAAATGACACCGCCGCTGTTTACCCGTCGCACATCTCATTATGTCAGCATATTTTCAAAAAGAAATCAATATCCTCCTGAGGATTACATGAGTAAATTCGTATAAGTTTACAAGGCACATCTGAGCCCTCTTGTTGATCTATTTATTATTCATGGGTATTCGTGCGTAAAGTGTGAGATCCTGCAATTTTACCTTCAGAAATTAATCTATCTATCTATCTATCTATCTATCTATCTATCTATCTATCTATCTATCTATCTATCTATCTATCTATCTATCTATCTATCTATCTATCTATCTATCTATCTATCTATCTATCTATCTATCTATCTATCTATCTATCTATCTATCTATCCATCCATCCATCCATCCATCCATCCATCCATCCATCCATCCATCCATCCATCCATCCATCCATCCAGTGGCGCCTGCAGCCATACGGCTGTACGCACTGTGCGTACCTACCATGAGAGGGCGGGAATTAATGCTGCTATTTATTTATTTATTTATTTGTGACATAATTTAAATTGATTATTAAACAGTATACACTACAGCTGCCAGCTTTTCCACTATCGTGCCAAATTGTTCTGAGAACACTTGGTTATGTTACGGTTGTTTCTCCACTAAGGACTCCGGGAAAGAACTTAACCAACAGCTACATGCACTGCTGAAATACTTTTTTTTCTGCTTTGCATCGAATAAAGACACGCTTAATATTATTGATGTTCACAATCCTATAGCTACATACTATATCCATAAAAACGAACTTGCAGACTTTTTGAACAACAAGGAAATAACTGCACTTCAGTCAAGCCAGACGTCGTGTTTTGTAATTTAATGCCGGCTATAAAATATACCGGCATAAAAGGATGGTTAAAGCGTGTTGAGATGTCGGCCGTCACCAGAGAAAGTCTAATCTTTCATTACGTTATCGAGGTTGTGTTCGAAAGCTTTAGTTGCACTGTAACGTAGCTGCCAAGGTACTGTTGTATGAGTTAAATTATAGCCTATATGCACCAATAAACAGGTCAAATTAATGAATAGATAAAATAAATATGGATTCTTAAATGTCAGTATGGTTTTTACACAAAAAATAATAAAATGTTTTATAAAAATACCATGATCAATTTTCACAATTTTTTTTTATGATTCAGTTAAATATAATTTGGACATTTATGGGGGCATGCAACATGTTTCTGTGTTTTTTTTGTTTTGTTTTGTTCTTAGTGATCTTTAATACATACTGGGTAGCTAATATTTTCTAAAATCTCAGGCAGGATTTTGTCTATAGCTTTAATTATGAAGACAATAAAATATTAAAACTAACAAAAAATATAATTAATTAAAATGCAAAGATAAAAAGAGCAGAATTTTGCTAAACTCTAAAAAAATAGTCGTTTTTATTTTACTTCATGCATTCGTTATTTAATGTTTGAATACTGAAATAACAGCCATCGGAAGGGGGCGGGGCGATGCTGGTTTTGTGCATACCTTGGAATGAAATCCTGCAGGCGCCCCTGTATCTATCTACCTACCTACCTACCTACCTACCTAACCACCCACCCACCCACTTAACCATCGATCCATCCATCCATCCCAGCTCTTTGTAAACTTGTATTATTACATTTGATGGGTCTCCCCATACAGTTTGATATAGGGCTTGGACCTGGAAGCCGCTTCGCGTAACGTCACACTTAACAAGCGGATGAGATGATCAAGTCTAGACAATCTGCGAGAGTGTTATCTTACATAACAACCCTTTCAATCTTTTTCTTCCTCCCTTCAGATATAATTCCTCACACATCTTACATAACAGCATTTACCAAGAAACATAACTTCATCGTGTGCTAGATGCAAACTCTTGCCAAAATGTTAAAACATATCTGTTAATTAATATCAAAATGTTAAAAAAATATCTGTTCCTGTTTTTTCGGTTTATTTACAGCTGTGAATTGCATTATAGGAGTTTTATCTCTGCTCTGTCGATATAACAAAGTAAATTTTTTGGCATTTTAATAGTTTGAGATAAGATATTGAATAAATAATTTAGAGAGAATCAAGTTTGTAAAATAACAGAAAAAAAGTACAGAAAAACTGTACAAGCACTAAAACCAAGCGTCCTTATTCAAGAGACAACTAGCCTGACATGCTCCGAACTACAGTGATGAAGATATTGTTTAGAAAATAATATAGAGAGAATAAGGTCTGTAAAATAACAGAAAAAAGTGCTGTTTACAAGGTTTTTACCATAATTTACAACACAAACACAGACAATATATCACTTTAAGCTATTAAAAATGTCAACAAATGTCACTTTTCAAGCGTAAAAAGCTTTTGGAGAAAAGATCAAGATCCTACAATGTAATTCAAAAGTATAAATAAGTCAAGTTGTAGTATTTTATGCAAGTTAAATAAATGCAGTAAAGATTGCTGACTGACTCCATCAGAAAGCAAACCGCAAATCTGAATGCCACACAAAAAAGTGTACAAGCACTAAAACCAAGCGGTTTATTCAAGAAACAACTAGCCTGACATGCTCTGAACTCCACTGACTAAGATATTGTTTAATAAATAATACAGAGAGAATAAGGTCTGTAAAATAACAGAAAAAGTACTGTTTACCAGGTTTTACCATAATTTACAACACAAACACAGACAATACATCACTTTAAGCTATTAAAAATGTCAACAAACGTCACTTTTCAAATGTCAAATGCTTTTGGAGGAAAGATCAACATCCCATAATCTAATTCAAAGGCAAAAATAAGCCAAGATGTGATATTTTACGCAAGATTTAACCATGATTGCAGTAAAGATTGCTGATTAACTCCATCAGAAAGTGGACGGCAAATCTGAATGTGTCAAGAAAAAGTGTACAAGCACTAAAACCAAGTGTCCTGCATTTTATTCAAGAAACAACTAGCCTGACATGCTCTGAACTCCACTGACTAAGATATTGTTTAAGAAATAATACAGAGAGAATAAGGTCTGTAAAATAACAGAAAAAGTACTGTTTACCAGGTTTTACCATAATTTACAACACAAACACAGACAATATATCACTTTAAGCTATTAAAAATGTCAACAAACGTCACTTTTTAAATGTCAAAGCTTTTGGAGGAAAGATCAACATCCCATAATGTAATTCAAAAGCAAAAATAAGCAAAGTCATAATATTTTAAGCAGGAGTTAACTATGATTGCAGTAAATATTGCTGACTGACTCCATCAGAAAGTGGACGGCAAATTTGAATGCCACAAGAAAAAGTGTACAAGCACAAAAACCAAGTGTCCTGCATTTTATTCAAGAAACAACTAGCCTGACATGCTCTGAACTCCACTGACTAAGATATTATTTAGGAAATAATATAAAGAGAATAAGGTCTGTAAAATAACAGAAAAGAGTACTGTTTACCAGGTTTTTACCATAATTTACAACACAAACACAGATAATATATAACTTTAAGCTATTAAAAATGTCAACAAACATCACTTTTCAAATGTAAAAAGCTTTTGGAGGAAAGATCAAAATCCCATAATGTATTTCTATTGCAAAAATAAGCCAAGTTGTGATATTTTACGCAAGAGTTAACCTTGATTGCAGTAAAGATGTCTGATTGACTCCATCAGAAAGTGGACGGCAAATCTGAATGCTACAAGAAAAATTGTACAAGCTCAAAAACCACGCAGATTATTCAAGAAACAACCAGCCTGACATGCTCTGAACTCCACTGACAGAAGCCAAATTGCATCCACTACCACAGTATTACTAGTAAATATTAAGAGAGAATTCACAGCGCTGGATTCAGTGATTCTCTGTGAGAAGTGTGTGTGGTGTGGTGTAAGCCGTATTATCTCAGGCCCCGAAAGGATTGCAAATTAAACTGGTCTTTGTGCATGACGCTGTATCCTCGGGATGAACTCTATTGTGGGACTAAGATAATGTCTTTTAACTAAAGCCGGTCACTGGCTGGGCTGAGGCTCTGCGTTTGAACCACTACACTATACATGTTCATTCAATTTACACTTGCATTGAAAAGATACTGTACAGCCAATCCTAGGTATAAAGAATAAGTTTGAAACAAGTCTGCATTGACAAGTTGCTACACTGTAAAAAACACACATTAACACTTTACATTAAAAAAGTACAAAACACTTCATTACAAATGCTTTTCTTAGATCTTTTTGTCTTGTTTGTAATCCAAATATCTAAAGATTTTTAAATTGAAATACATTTTCAAGACAAATAATGCATATTGTCTTATTTTAAGAAATAATATACCAACATTAGATGGATTTTTCCTTTAAAAAAAAGCAAATAATCTGCCATTGGGGACAGCACAATTATCTTATGTCAATTCAAAAAAAAAAAAAAAAAAAAACAATTTTATTTAGCTTACCTTATTGACAAATTATTTTGCTTGTTTTAGGGGAAAAACAGTTGCTGTTTAATGTATAGTAAATCTGACTCATTCATAGAAATGTCGCTGTGCAAATAAATGCTATAAATGCATCATACAGATTTTCAATTGCTATTCAGTGACAGTCGGACAGGCTCATCCAATTCATCAAAATCTGAATTGAAATAAAACAGTCTCCTCATTAAAGCTGGCTTATCAGCACACTGCTACATTGAAAACATATGATTCAATTCGCACCTTCTGATTGGTTCTCAGAACATAGAGGATTTTGCCGTCAAAGGCAA